>NC_071623.1:18804313-19104313 GCF_014839835.1 Dryobates pubescens | reverse complement strand
TTTATTGGTTCAGAAGAACTCATCAATAATAATACTGCTTAATACAATAGCTATTACTTTGAATGTACTTTATGTACTGCAGAGGATCATTTGGAGCTTATAGATCAACACAGTTTTCCCATTTCTGTTCTGTAATAAAATGAAGGGAAGTTTTCCTGAAGGGCTGTTAAAAAATTTCTAACAAAACTGTGTTTGCACCAGAAATGAATTTGTTTCAGTGTATTATTAAATATGTGTAAAAAATATTTGTCTTGAATCAAGTTTTAAATAAAAGCCAGTCAGCCACGAGCCTAAATAAATAAATAAATAAATAAATAAATAAAAAAAAATATATAAAAATAATATAAATAAATAAATAAATCCTGGTTTAACTAAAATGTAAAAATCTTAAATTGAAAAATGTGGATTTGAAATTCTTGACTTGTATGAGTTGATGCTTGCATGCTTTATGTCTCTGTTCTACTTGTGGGCTGAGTTTGGCAGTCCAGTGACTGCAAGCAGTGGCCACTGGTATTTGTGTTGGACCTTGTTGTTTCATCAGGGCTAGAGCTGATAGCGACCGTGAGAAATGAACTTTATCTCGGCAACCTTCCCAGTAGAGCAGATCTGGCACGTGGACCCTATATGTGCCTTCCCAATCTAATAATTGTGATTTCTAGCTGAGAAGTTGTGTCAGGTTACACCCATCCCTGGAGGGGCTGAAAAGAACCTAGCTCCCAGGTGGACAAAGAAACCTAACCCAGATGGGCAGAGAGACTTGGTACCCTTTCCAGGGAGAAGAGGTCCCCAGGTCAAGGTCTATCTCTTCCACTCCCCATTCCTGTTCATCAAGGCTATTTAAGTGGAGCCATCTTCCTGTCTTTTCCTCATGCTCCTGCTCCTCCCCTGCTGCTCCAGCTGCTCCTCCTGCTACCAGGTGGTGAGGCCTTAATGCTGCATCCATGCTCCTAAGGACTGCATCTAAGGAGAATCCACATTTACATGGAGAGAATCCTATGCCAGCTGGCCTGGTTTTGTCTATGATTTTTTTTTCATTTAACCTTTCTCCTTATACCTTTGTAACTTTCCCTTTTACTCAAATGCCATATATATTTTGTTAACCTTTTTTTACTTCCAAATCAATTCCAGACTCTTTTGTGATTTTACCTTTCTTTTCTCCTGCCTAATTTGCTTTTACCCTACTGGGGAAAAAGGGAGAGTGGAGGCAAATCTAAATCTCTTCTATTTGGGCTTTTGGACTCCAGGAAAGCTCAAACCACAACACAAGTTTTGTCTGAAAGTTTGTATTTCATAATAAAAAGTTCAAGCTTACTATTTTTTTTTTTTTTGAAAAAAAGGCAAACTTCTTCCAGAAAAACAAGTTATTTTCAGTGTACTTGTCTTTCTACCCACTCAAACCATTTTGAATTATTCAGTGCTTTGCATGTTAATCTTCTGTATGAACCAACACAGGTGCTCTTTGCTGAAGAAGCAGCTACGTAGAATTGGGCTCAGCGATGATCTGTGCAGCAGAAATAAGAAGTTTGAAATTTTTGCAGGAAAAAGAAGCTGGTTTGCATGTTTAGCATTTGGCATCTCATTAAATTGTGAGAGATTTTGCACTGCTAGTTGCATTACCAGTCTGTCAGAACAAGTGGTGAGACTCAATTCATGATGTGTTTCAAATTCTGACCATCTACATGCTTTGAACTATTTTCTCATTGAATGAAATTGTACCGAGAGCATGGTATGTAAACATCTGCCTCATTCTGATACAAGCATTGCTAGTCACTCTACCAATAATAGAACTGAGATTCATTTAATGAAAGTGGGAGCTGGTAGGTCTGAAAAGAACATGCTTAGTTACACAAGGCATATTGAAACCTCTTAGTACAGGATGTTGCAGGAACTGGAAGTTTTGGTGGTGGTGGAGTCACTGTCCCTGGTGGTGTTAAAAAAAGGATTGGAGCCATGCTTTAGTTGTCATGAGGTGCTGGGTGATAGGTTGGACTTGATGAGCTCTGAGGTCTTTTCCAACCTTGTTGATTTGTTGATTCTATGATTCTACTGCTGACATCTGTAGCAGGGGAGAATCAATTGGAGTTTGATTAGAAATAGCCAGCTGCCAAGAGCTGACCAGGAATGCTTAGCCCAGAAGCTCCCAGGTGTATGATAAGGGTAAGGAATAATGTGTCTGTAGGCCCCTTTGTTTATGAAACTGAGGGGGGATAGGAATATGTTGACATTCTGGATGACGGCGAAAGACCTTCAAGCTCTCGACCGCTAATAGACCTGAGGGAGATGAAGATGAGGAAGGCTAGTGCTGGGCAGGGGGTGTGCGACCTCCTGAGCAGGCTGTGTGCATGAGCAGTAGGGTGAGGAGTTATGATGGCGAAATACAGCTGGGGCTTTCTCTCCAAGACCGCATCCTGTGATGTCCTGGCCCAGCGCCACAGGATGTGGGACCCTTAAAACACCTGATGATCACTCCTGGGGAGCGGCTGCTTCTCCAGTCCAACAAGACAAGACTTGGTCTGGCAGGGACGCCTGCCTGGATGGGAGATGGTCAGCTCTGCCACTTCGTGATCTTCGGTATCGCTGTGTTTCTTATAGGGTACTTAGGGTAAGTTAGCTGCACTCTGCTTTTGGGATTGGGCTCTTGTGGTGGTGAGAGAAAGTTCAGTTCTCCCCCCCCCACAAAGAAACCACAGCTAACTCAGTCGGAGAAGCAGAAATGAATAAGCTACATTTACAAGCAGGATGAGATGCAGTGAATATATACACAATATACAGTATGTACAATATATACAGAAAGATACAGCAAAGAACGTAATGCAGAAAAAAAACTTTCCCTCCTCCAGCCAGGAGGGTCCCCCCAACCGTACCCTCCTCTCCCCCTACCTCCCTTTTTCCCCCCAAATGAAAGCTATATGGAGGCAGTAGTTTCCCAGCAGAAAATATTGATTCAGTGGAGTGTATTTTGAAAAGGAATCAAATTGCACTGTTTGTCTCAAAGCCCTTGATTTCAAGCTTAGCGTCAGTATTAGTTGGTATCGTATTAAATCAGCCAACCCAGAACTGAAGAAAACCATTTCTGCAATTAATTATATCCTGCAATTAATCTATGTCCTCTCACATTAATAAAAAACACTGTTGTGTTGAGGCCACGGGCAAGAGGACACATGCTCTGCATCCAAGATAGACTCTTCTGTCAGCAAATGGTACATTCCATGCTGGGGATACCTATTGGGATTTCCACTTTGCACTACCTGGTGCATGAGTCTCTTCAGAGGACGCCAGCAGTGTTTCCCAAATTGGTTTTCAGACTGTGAATGGGCAAAGCCTCCTTCAGTATTGCTGTTGAATGAGTGGGATCCCTAATCTGGGAGCACCCTTCCCTGCTGGGAGCTCCAAGGTCAGGTTTCAGGGGAGTACAACCAGGTCACCCTTCAGCTGTACATCTTGCCTGGGAGCTGGAAAGTGCTCCATCATGCCGTGCTTATCTTGGGGACAACATGGCCAGTGGACAGCATACAGCAGCATTTGGAATTACACCCTGCTGATTGCATGTCCCACTGACTCAAACCAGCAAAGGGTTTTCACACAAATAGGTGCCACAGCCATGGAAATATGCACAATAACCTGACTCTGGAGCTGTTTTCCTTCCTGCCGGCTACAAGAATGCATCCCACACAGCTATGGTATACTCTTAATAACATTATCATGAGGTTAAAAATTCCTGTGGTGTCCTTGAAATTTATAGTTAGGGACATCTGTGTACTTCCAGATTTGTTTTCTTCAGGCGTGTTGTATAGGCTGTATATCATCTCCAGTACTAGCTGTTGCTTATGTTTGCAAATAGAGCTTCACAAACAACAATACATAAAATACAGAGACAATTTTTAGCACACAGGGAATATAAAATATGCAGGCATTTTACTGTGTGAAGACACAGTAGACAAAAAATACTGAATTTCAGGCACTTTATGGAGACACCAGTCTTTTGTGCACATGCATATTGACTTAAGAGACAGTAATCTAGAAGCAGCTAGTTTTTTTTGCTGCTCAGAGGGTGTGCACAGTTTGATAGTATAAAACCCTTCCACATTGTCTTACAAAATGTTCTGATCTGAATTGTATACAGGTATATGCAAGAACCTACATACAGTGAGGTTTCCTAAAGTTATCTCACCATTTTTTGTATTTCACAGAAAAAAAATCAGGCCACCTTTAGTACAAACCCACTTAAAAATAGCGTTGACTTCATGTGGAGATTTCTTTTTACAACAAAAAAAAGCACCTCAGGCTCGTGTGGGCTGAGCAGAATCAATAAATGAACTCTTGCTGAAGGGTACTCACAATATTGACTTGACATTTGGCTTCTTACTGATTTGATTTAATAGAACCTCTACTTTTCATATTTATTGGGTAGAATAATATAATAAGTGGTGCTGCTAAACTAAGCCACACCATTCTCAAGTATTTGGTCTTCCCAGCAACAGGGATGGCAGTTTTTTGGTTACTGGCTTCACTCTTTCCTCAAAAGGATCCTACATGAGGCAGGAGGAACACAACTTCGTACAAGCTCCCACAGCAGAAGCTCCTGTGAGATCAGAAGATAGTCCTCTCAGAGTGTTGCAGATAACTCATTACCCTTTCCTCTCCACCCAAATAGACATTACCCATATGAAGTGGGGCTCACTCCCTCCCTAAATTTCTCTAAATCCCAAGCTCACATTCTCAGAAATACAATAAAATGAATCCAGTGGCCTCATGGTAACTGTGTGGTTGAAACGATCAGTGTGCACCAAAATGGTCCCCTAAGGTCAAGCTATAATAAAAAACTCTATTATAGCTGTCAACAGGGGAACATTTCTCCCCACATACCTTTGGCACCTTAATACCTCTTTGCAGAACAACCTCCAAAACCCCTTCTAAAGATGAGGCTGAGAATTGAAATTCATAAAGTCACTTGATATGGAGGAGCACGCTCTCAGTAGATGTGACTTTTATGATTAGACTCTCCTCCTACTCACCATGATAGACTCTTGTTCCCCAGGCTATAAACTACCTGTCTCTTGTTCCCCCTAGGTGACAAGCAGCTTCACTTAACTAACTTTCTGTCTCTCATTTTCCTCCCTCTTTACCATCCTTTCTTCTCCACAGCTACCAAATATCTTTCCTTTAAACAAAGGCCTAATTGATACATACCTAATTAACATGGGAGCATTTGTTCTCATCTTGTATTTAGCTCTGAAAATTGCAGCTTCTATTTCAGAACTGAAAAAGGGCTTGCATACCTAAAAGTTTGCTTAGTAATTCCAGCAGTATCAGCTGATCCAATAATCCATACTACCTCTACCTGCAAACTTTCTCCAGTCTATGCAGACACGGATGGCTGCATATTTCCATTACCCCGCTACCAGAACTTCAGGAGAGGACTGTGCAAATCTCAACTGACCTTCCTGAATTACTGTTAGTTAAAAACAGGAAAAAGACAGAGAAACCAAGCTGGGTCCACGCTACTGTGAACGTAGCCCTGTCATTGTGAAGGTGGGATTTGACAGAAGCACTCTGCATTGCTCCACTCTAGCTCTGGATGAGCTGTACTCTCTGTACTTCGAAGGGTGCAGGACGGTAACAAGTCCTTTACTTTCTCCTAGAAATCGTGGATTATTTATGCTAGATCAGCACAGATAGTTATTGAAATGAAAATGGATATTTGCCGGCTCAGATGAGTACTGTAATAGGCTATTCCTTTTCAGCTCAGGGAATTAGCATCTGGGAGCTTCCAGTGTCATTTGGCATTAGCTCTCAGTGCAGAACTCACGTCACACAGATGTTATTTATATTGTTTATTTTCTACTGTGGTATGATCATTCCCTCAAATGAGGTTTATACCCAAGTGTTTTGGTTGGTTGGTTGGTTTTGTTTGTGTTTGTTTTATTTTGTTGGGGTTTTTTTTGGGGGGGAGGGGGGTTGGTTGGGGGTGTGTGTGTTGGTTTTTTGTTGTTTGTTTTTTAATCATATTCCAGAAAAACATTCTGTTTGTTTTGGTTTGGGGGAAAGAATGCCAAAATCCAGGAAAAATAATACTGAGATGTTTTTATTGCAGAGACCAACCAGATCCATCTCAGCTCTGCCTGTGATTCATTAGTTTCGCATCACAAAGAGCCCAAGGGCTGCTCTAACCTTGCCCATCTCTGCCATTTACCCTTTTAGTCCCAGTCAGACACTGATGCTGTGGTCTCAACTCCCCACACTTGGACCCTATGTTCGTGTACCCTGGGTCTCTCTGCTGCAAACACCACTGTTGCTCTACCCATTTTAGATATACTGTGAATGGATGAAGGAAACTCATGGCTGGCAGTCCCTCAGAGATGGTGGCAGACTACTTTTCTTTCACAATGGATTAAGAATTCACAGGTGCTGCAAACTGCCAGATGCTGGGACTGTTTACATAGAATACATAGAATACATAGAATAAACCAGGTTGGAAGAGACCTTCAAGATCATCGCGTCCAACCCATCAACCAATCCAACTCCGCCCAAGCAACTAACCCACAGCACCAAGTACCCCGTCAAGTCTTCTCCTAAAAACCTCCAGTGATGGTGACTCCACCACCTCCCCAGGCAGCCCATTCCAATGTGCAATCACTCTTTCTGTATAGAACTTTTTTCTAACATCTAGCCTGTATCTCCCCTGGCGCAGCCTGAGACTGTGTCCTCTTGTTCTGGTACTGCTTGCCTGGGAGAAGAGACCAACATCCGTCTGTCTACAACCTCCCTTCAGGTAGTTGTAGAGAGTAATAAGGTCACCCCTGAGTCTCCTCTTCTCCAGGCTAAGCAACCCCAGCTCCCTCAGCCTCTCCTCGTAGGGCTTATGTTCCAAACCCCTCACCAACTTTGTTGCTCTTCTCTGGACTCGTTCCAGCAAGTCAACATCCTTCCTAAACTGAGGGGCCCAGAACTGGACACAGTACTCGAGGTGCGGCCTAACCAGTGCAGTGTACAGGGGCAGAATGACCTCCCTGCTCCTGCTGGCCACACTGTTCCTGATGCAGGCCAGGATGCCATTGGCCCTCTTAGCTGCCTGGGCACACTGCAGGCTCATGTTCAGTCTACCGTCGACCAGCACCCCCAGGTCCCTCTCAGCCTGACTGCTCTCCAGCCACTCTGACCCCAGCCTGTAGCTCTGCATGGGGTTGCTGTGGCCAATGTGCAGAACCCGGCACTTGGATGTGTTAAATCTCATGCCGTTGGACTCTGCCCATCTGCCCAGCCTGTCGAGGTCCCTCTGCAGAGCCTCTCTACCCTCCAGCTGATCAACTCCTGCGCCCAGCTTGGTGTCGTCAGCAAATTTACTGATGATGGACTCGATGCCCTCGTCCAGATCATCAATAAAGATGTTAAAGAGCAAGGGGCCCAGTACTGATCCCTGGGGCACACCACTGGTGACTGGCTGCCAGCTGGATGTGGCACCATTCACTACCACTCTCTGGGCTCGGCCCTCCAGCCAGTTCCTAACCCATCTCAGTGTGCTCCCATCCAAGCCATGGGCTGACAGCTTGGCCAGGAGTTTGCTATGGGGAACGGTGTCAAAGGCCTTGCTGAGGTCCAGGTAGGTAGTTTCCCCTACTGTCCTTCCAAAGGACAGGCAATGAATACCCCATGATGAGGCAATATATGTATTTGATTTTACTACAAAGCCACACAATTTGTTAAAATGAAATGCTTTAGGTTTGTCTCAACACTTCTCTTGCATGTTGCAGCATATATGCAGAAACCAGTAATCTACACGATTGCTGGTCCATACCAAAACAGTAGTGACCCAGAAATTCCTGGTTGAAAATAAGCCTTATGTACTGTGGATTGCATTATTTTTCAGTATGAAGCAGTTAGATGCACTCAAGCCATGCAAAACACTCAAGCCATGCAAAACAGAGACTGTTCTTTCAAAATGCAAACAAATTAAGCAGCCATTTTTTGGTGAAGCTCTGAGTTTTGGACATTTGCAAGGCTGCTCTCTGATCCTTTAAAGACATTCTCATTAAGATCTGCATTATCAGCCAAGCCCTTTGATGCTGCCTGTGAGGAGGCAGTACCTCAGCCTGAGCTGAGGCTTTAAATCTCATCACTGCTTCACAGTCTCCATTTGCAAAATAAACAACTCATAGAGGACAAAGAAAGATGCAGTGTCTATGCTGAGCCATTGCAATTCATTGGGGAGCCATCTGAGCTGGCAGAGGAACAGCTGCTTTCCCCTACTCCTTTTATCCATTGCCAGAGCAGGGAACAAACACAGAGAAGTGACAAGGATGGGATTGCTGATCACCAGAAGCCCTCATTCCCCCCTCACCCCTCCCTGGGTAGTGGGACAGCATGCCACCCCCTGAGTCAAACAGAGCAATATACTTTGAAGAATAGCTGTAACTGCAAAACAAGTTAAAGTAACATTCACTCTTCCCCCACCCAAAAAAATATATATGTGATGGTTAATTCATTGATTCTATCATACCAGGGCTATAACTGAGTTCTGCAATGCTTTAAAGCATGAGGCAAGGTTTTACTATGGCACTGTGCTCCTGTGGCACAGTGGCACTGTTTTGGCAACAAAACATCACCTGAGTATAACCTATGGAAACATCAGCAAATATGAACATAAGACCTTTTCCCTTAAGAGCCTGAAAAGAATTGTGACAGTTTATATTGTACTGTGCAAGCAAATTAGAGGAAATTCTGTAACTATGTATTAAATCACAAGTTCAGGATTCTGTTTCCTTTGTTCATGTAAAATCTTTGCTGGTTTCAGAGACATAAGTCTACTTTTAAAATGAAAAGACCTTTCTTAATGAGTAGGGTTTCCCAGAGTTACAAATAAACATATTTCTTCCAAGGCTTCCATACTTTACATTATTTTTCCAATGTATAAAGATTATCTGTCTGTATCACATGTATTTATAAGATGCATATATTTAAGAGGATGGAACATTGGGGCAAGCTCAAGGGCTTCTTCAGTATAGGAAGTATGGATTAGAGGCAGACAAATAACACTTTTCCACATCTGCTAGAAGATGTTGAAGGTGACCCTACTTATTGCAGGAGGGCTGCACTAGAAGACCTTGGAAAGATCACTTCAACTGAAATAATTCTGTGGCTCTATTCTATGACTGGAAGGTGCCAGGGCTGGAAAGTGTGAGGTAAAAGAATGGGCTGTGGTAGCCTGATCTGAGCTGATAGCTGGGGTCTTGAGAGATCTGATGAAATCCATTAGCTTTCAAATGCAATTTTAACAGCATTCATTAGAAGCTTGTCAGGGGCCTGAGTATGTCAACATCCTCCATAGTCATCTATTTTTTCTGTAATCCTCCTCTGCAGCCTCTTCCACAGCTCTAAGAGTTTAGCTGCATGTGTTTGAGGTCTGCTCTAATATGGTGATGATGTGCAACTTTCCACTTCTGTTGAAACAGGTAATCTGCGAGGAAGAACAGTGAGAAGCCTTATCTGGGGCTTCTCCTTGTGCAATCTGTGCTCCCTGGGTTGGGAGATCACTTAGCCACCTCACAGGCAGGCACTAGTCCTTGGACCCTGCTGGCCCTGCCCTAGCTTCAGAGGCTGGATGGATCTTGAACTTGCCCCTATGGACCTGTGTGGTCACTTGGGCTTTTGGCTGATGTGGTGACAGTCATTGCAGCTGCTCTGCTTTTTTTTTGTGTCCCATGGGGCTGTGCCCCTTGTTTTGAGGACCCAGACCCTGACTGCTTTACTGTCCCTGCAATTTGCAACGTGCAGTTTGCAGTGTGCAATTTGCAAGTGGAGCAGCCCCATGCTGTTGTTCCTGACCCCCCGTCTGCTGCACAACCCTTTCTCAGCTGTGTGGAATCATAGAATGGTAGAGGCTGGAAGGCACCTCCACAGGTCATCAACTCCAACCCCCATGCCAAAGAAGTATCACCTAGGGCAGGTCACACAGGAATGCATCCAGTCAGGTCTTGAAAGTCCCTAAAGAAGGAGACTCCACAACCTCTCTGGGCAGCCTGTTCCAGTACTCCATCACCCTTACAGTAAAGAAGTTCTTCCTCATAGAATCATAGAATCAATAAGGTTGGAAGAGACCTCAAATATCAAGTCCAACCTGTCACCCAAGACCTCATGACCACTAAACCATGGCACCAACTGCCACGTCCAATCCCCTCTTGAACACCTCCAGGGATGGTTACTCCACCACCTCCCAGTTGTGGTAGAGCTTCCTGTGTTCTAGTTTGTATCCATTGCCCCTCACCCTATCACAGGACACCACTAAGAGACTAGCACCCTCTTCTTGATGCATGGAAGTTCTCACTCTCCTGGTAAACAGCTGTAGGGATTCCTCAGGCTGCAGGAAAGATTATTTTGAGGGTAGAGTTAAAAGCTGTTTTTGCAGACACCACAAACTAAGTGGTTAGTTACCTTTTGTAGTTTCCCACTGATTACTCATTAGAGCAAGGAGCCCTCATCCACCCATTCAGGAACAGAGTTACTTCCAGATTTAAGGGGAATCCCACCATGAGGCAGTGAGGCACAGCATCACCCTCAGGTGCTCCAGCTGCAGGGGGTCTTTTTGTGACAACCACAGCACTACTGCTACCCTGCACCACTCCCAGGACACAAGTAGGAACATCTTTTTCTCAAAGAGCAAAGGCTGGAAGCCACTTGGTGTGCCACAAAGCATGGGAGCACAAATAGTCTACCAAGTAGTTGCACAGGGAAGAGGAATACAAGCCATTTGTCCTTACCAGGGTGTCCTCACTGAGAAACCTCTGTGTATCAGTACAGAAAGGTCAGAGCCAGTCACTCCTGTCTCACTGTGGTACTGCCCCTAGCCAGATTCCTAAAGAAAATTGCTTTTGTGTCCAGAAACCTTTTCAGTGCAACTGCTTTCCTGTTGAGTAGCTGTGACAAAGTGCTCTCTGAACTATGCTTTCCAAGCTGTACTACTGTGAACAACATTTTCTTTCCCTCCAAAAAGGTTCTTTTTTACATTGCTTGCAGATGCTTCTTTTCTCCTCCTCCATCCTCAGTTTGTTGCCACCTCTCATAGCTTTACTTATTTAATCAGGAATCCAAATGCTTCAGAGCAGGTGCCTTGGCTCCTCAGCTGGATGTGAAGTTCTGTGAGCAGCCACATGGCACTGCAGAAATAATAAAGAAGAAAATCTATATCCCTTTACCCTCAGTGGCCAGACTGCTGACAAATTTTGTCCTGCATTGCAGATGTGATTCAATTATTGCAGTGAACCTAATCAGAAATAATTAATGAAGACTTTCTAATGCATATTGGGAAGATCATCCACCAAACCAGGGAGATTTTCTTTCTTCTCTTGCTATGTTGCTGCACTCAGCAGCTTCATAGCTAATAAGTTACAAAGCCCTAGCTTCCTTAATTTCAGCTGCTAATCCCTTTTGATAGGGCAGAGGTAGATACAATTAATGTCAGATGACTGTGAAGTCATTGATGGTGCTCTGAAATGGAAACTGTAAGAAGAGCCACGAGCTAGGGTTACCAATGTTACATTACTTTCTGTGTAACTCCTTTGCTTGTGTTTGTTAATTTAGCAGCTGGATGAGATTTGCAGCAGACACCTATGTCCTTTGTGCCCTTCATAGCTGCTTAATGATAAAAGTTCACAGTGGGCAAGTGAGTGGCATCATCTCTCATTTTCTGTGTGTTTATCTTCCAGGGAAGCACTGCCTTCAGACACACTCGTGGGTCATTGACCAATTTAATTCAACCAAATAGGCTGTAATTGCAACAATTTACATGTTAAGTGCGAGTCTGTCACTATGCTGTTTTTCCTGATGCAGGTGCACAGCGCAGAGTATGTGGTTCATGCTGCCTGAGTTGATGTTATGCTGGAGACCTCATAGGTAAGAGCTCACTGAACTCAGTTTGCTATTTGCTGTGCTTTCTGCTTCACAGGCACAGTTATAAAATGAATATAATCGCTAGCAGAGGGCTGGAGTTTTTTCTTTGTTTGGTGTTTTTTCCCTGCCAAGGAGCAAGAGAATTTTATGAAGGCTTAAAGATCTGACTAAAGGTCACCTCACACAATCAACAATGTAAGTAATCAATCTATTATCACACCTTCAGTTTCATTATCCAATTAACAATTCCTTCCCCTGGGTCAGAATTGGAATTTCAGTGTGCAGACCATGGCGGTTCTCAATAGCCAAGTACATTTTTTAATGTGCTTTACAGCCAAGATAATTTATAATATAAAAACTCCAAAGGACATAATGGCTACTTTGTTCTCTAGGCATCAGTCATGTCCTCCTTTAAATTAGAAATGTGTATAATGGAACAAAAGGAATAAACTTCTAATATGGAAATGGACTTGAGTTGGGATGTTTATGTGCTTCACATCTTTTTGCATGGTATTAATTGAAATTAGCAAGAAAGAGACTTTGGCACCGTTCTTGGTCACATTCCAAAATTGTTCCCCCATCTTTTGCAGCAGTGAGGGAGGAAGGAAAATAGGAACAGGGAGGGAAAGGCACATTTCAGCAGTCAAAAGCAGAAAGAAGCTGACTCTTCTATCTTATCTGCTGTTGTAAACCAACCTCATTCATTTAAAATGAGTTTGTTTAAAGGCACTACATTGAAGATCCTCTAGAGTGACTGAAGCAAGCTACTGGCCTGTTCTGCTAACAGCTCTCCCAAGAGTCCAATCATGCATTACTTGTTTTCCACTTTTATACTAATCATAATTACCATTTTTCACTGAATCCCATATACTGCTGATATATGGTGCATAGGTTAGCAATAGCATTCTGCCACTGCTTTTTAATACTGATTTTAAATGTGGTCTAAGCAGATAAGTAGCGAACTGTTTAGAGACACAGTACTGAGAGTGTAATTAACCATCCTGCTTAATGAGGTATTAGTGCGCATCACCCAAGAGTTTGAGGATATGTAAACAATAAGCTCTCACCTACTTCTCAGTCCTTGCTCTGAGCAGTGCCTCACCAAACTGAGCTCTCAAGAATAAAGAACAGAAAATCCCATTAGGAAGTAAAGATTACAGGAGCATGGGATGTTAGGGGCTGGAAGGGACCTTCAAAGATCATTGAGTCCAACCCCCCTGCCAGAGCAGGACCATACCATCTAGCACAGGTCACACAGGAAGGCATCCAGATGAGTCTTGAAATTCTCCAGAGAAGGAGATTCCACAACCTCTCTGGGGAGCCTTTTCAGTGCTCTGGGAGCCTTATAGTAAAGAAGTTCTTCCTTATGTTGAGGTGGAACTTCCTGTGCTGTAGTTCATATCCATTGCCACTTGTCCTGTCACAGGGCACAAGATTCAGAATTCATGGAAGATCCTGAGTCACCCATGCAGGCTAGTGCAGGACTGGAAGGGTTTTGCTCCCACAGCAGGGTAGCAGAGCTCCAGCATCAGTCAGCCTTTGCCCTCATGTCCTGGTTTTGAAGGTTTCCTGCCTCTCAGAAAGCTGGGTGTACTTCAAAGCCCAAGAAGTGCTGTGGTGTCTGGAGATGCACCACTAAGAAGCACATGCAAGGAGGGATTGGTACAGCTGTGTTCTGATACAACTCCACAACCAAGTGACTGCATAGGCTGGTTCTCCACTCAAAGAATGACTTGTGACCAGGTGGCAGTGGGACCCCTGGCAGTGTGTATTAAGAGTGCTGAGACATTTGTGCAAATAAAACAAATGTGCTAGAGATAGGAAGTACCCTGAGTTTATTGCACACACAGAAGCCCTCTTAACTCATCTGAAATTTGCATAAGAATGTTTTCACATATCTAATTCCATGCCACCTGGCAACATAACAATGCATTACTGACAAAGCTAATGTGCACACATAAACAAGTGAAAAAAAATCCAGGCTCTAGGTCAGAATCTCTTGCACATGGTGTCCAGGAATTTATATGGAATAGTTGCACTGTGTATCCTTACAAGGGCTGTATTTAATATCTGTTCCTGTGGCAACATAAAGATCTTGTTGATGCTGGCTCTGCACTGAGCTGGGGATCCAGACTACCTCCAGAAGTGCCTTTTGATCTGTATTATTCTTTGGTTCTGTGACTTTGTTTGAAACATAAAATGTGGTAAATAAATGCTCATCAAAATGGCAGCATCCTCTGTAAAAGCTGCTAGCAAGATTTTGGCTTTTCTTGCATAAGAGATATGTTATTTAATATCCTTCCCTTCCTCAATATCAGGTGAACTCATCTGTTTGCAGTTGCATAACATCATTAAAGTTTCAGCTTCTGTAACTTTAAATACAAAGAGATGATAAACTAAATATTTAAGAGAACCTGGGATTAGATTCCACTGACCTTCACAAACACCTTTGAGTAATTTATAGAAATGAATCTACTTACTATTCATGGAAACAAAATACCTGAAAAAAAAAGTAAATCCAGGAGTACTACAGATTTTTACAGTTGAGACCAGAGCTAGTTAGGCATTAGGGCCATAGCCAATGCTCCATCATGCTGCCAAGACCACTGTAGTGCCTGAATTGCTTCTAATTGACTCAGAATGATTTTCTTTCTGGTCATTTGAAGGGAGTACGTTCTGGACTTCTGCTTTGGTCAAATCGTAGTGTATCAGGGTAAAAGCTAATAGCCTTGTGCTAGAGCTGCACAGGGACAAACAAAGTACAAAGGAAACCATGAAATGTAACTGCACTTTTTCTCTAGTCCTAAGTGACGTGATGCAGCTATTTTTAATTTCTGTGCAGCAGCAAGTCTTAAACAAGCTACATGTGATCTAGCCTGCATTTTAAAGAGGGAAGATGAAAAAATTGTAGAAGCTGCACAGTGCGAGACACACAGCCTGTGAGGTTGGAATTGGAGGATCCCACAGCTTGGACTTGTTCTCACTTTTCCCCTTTGCTATCCATAGAAGATTTGCATTTTTTAGAGGGTTTCTGCACCATCCTTTAGGGGTATATTCACAACGTTTAACAAATAGTTTTGGGTACTTTCCTTGCCCTCAGCTAACTAGAAAGTTAAGGGTGAGAGAAGAGGAGAAAGAGAGAGAGAGAGATGCTCTGCCAGGACACAAATCAGGATGGTCAGTTATGTCCTGAAATTCCCTCAGGGAAAACTTGTCCTTTCACAGTTTGCAGAGAGATCCCCAAGAGCCTAGCTCTTCCAAGCTCACCTTCTGATGATGCTTTGGAAATACCATCAAGGAAAGCACTGTGATGAATAAAATGGCACTTCAGAGAGTCAGGAAAAAGAACCATTTCTCTTTTGTGTTCATGAATCTATTTTAGAGTTATGTTGACCTGTTACATGAACCTTTACTTAGTAACACCTCAATTAAACATACTGGGTCAGAGAGAGAGAGCACTTTGTAGCAAGGATGGAATGTGGATGGGGCCCTCAGAAAAAGTCATCACCATTACACTGAAATGTCACCATTAGCCCATAGGAAGTACCTAAACAAGCTGTAGCTATTGCTAACACAGACAAATGTAGAAGGAAACAGAAATAAGCATTTATTTCTGTTAAATAAGAGGTGCTTTCAGCAAGGAGGTCACCCATTCCTGTCAACTGAGAGCTGCTTCCATCTCTATTTTATAATTTCTTAGCATAACAAAATGCAAACCAAAAATTTCATTTCAAAAAGAGTCAGCCAGATTAGCTGTACCTCGTCTTCAGTTTAGGCCTTTAGATGCTGAACACGTATAGCTGTTTTTACCTCACATACTTTATGTCTCCTTTCCTTTCCATGCCTCATATTCCTCTTGGTAAAACTAGCCATTGCTAAAAGAGATTTAACTCAGTGGCACAGAACAAACTGTGTTAAAGTGCCCGGTTTTTGGTCTCTGAGCATGCCCATCATTAAGTGGCTATTTCTTGAAGTCAGCACATTCTGTCTCGGTCTGCTGTTGCAATTCACAGCTCAGAAATTAAAAAGTGCTGATCTCAAAGTTCTCTTTGACTAGCTCAGTTTCTGAATGTAAGTAAATTAAGTAGATACCTTTACCTTGCTAAGGGGAAGAGATCCCATTTTGTGAATAAACTAAGTGTAGAGAATAAGCCTACAAGGGACCTTTTGAAGCATCAAGTCCATATTGTGCTTCCCACCTCCAGTCAGTGTTGTGTATAATGATAACTCTAAGCAGCTCCATTTGACAAATCAGATAATGTAAAGGTCAAAAGGCCTGAGAAGCTGAGGTTGAGAACTCCAAAGCTTCAGATATAAATCCATAAATATATTTTAAAGAGGATATCTAACAATAGACACAAATTCTCCTTCTGGCTGACCTTCCTCTGTGTGAATCCTAGCATCGATAAGGGTTTCCTTCTCCAGCTAACTGCTTGGTCTTTATTCATGCCCTAACCTGGTCCACCCTGCAACAGCAGACGCAGGCTTCTGCCCTCAGAAAGTGAAGAAACCCAACACGTATTTGCAGGAGGCAAGAGCAGAGCTGAAGTACATTCACATTGGTGTCCTCATTTTGGCAGCGGCTAATTATGGAACATTTGCCCTAGTGACTTTAACTTCCTTTTACTGGAATATGTTATGTGTAATTGCTATCAATATAGTACTGGAAAAGGTTTCTGGGCTAAAAGTATATATCTGGCAAAATTTGTGAGTGCTGTGACACAAAGATCAGAGGTTGTTTTGAAGTCTCTGTTTTGTCTAAAGATGAAAAGCAAACACAACAGAAGCTCTTCTGAACTTCAGCATTAGGCTGTTATAGAAACAAAGAAAAAATATTCTGGCAGCTTCAGCAGACACAGCAGCACTGCTGGGTGATGCCCAGTGGAAGGGGTTTCATGGCACTACCCCTCATTTATGGTCAAGCCATCTTTCTTCAGCTGTAGTAGGAGAGAAGACAGTGATCCTTGAGCTCCATGCAGAGTTTAATACTATCAGCCAGTTTATCTTTGCAATATACTTCATCCCCTTCTAGAAGCTGGGAGCCTTCTAGATCCATCCTCTGAGCTGATTAAGGATCTAGGGAATAAACAATGGGAAAAGGCTCCCTGGCCCCTTTGTAACAGCAACAGTCAACGAGACACTTCTAGAAGTCTTACTTTGTCCTGATATATGCAGCATTTATATACACATGCACACATTCAGTACCTAATCCTTTCAGCTTGCACTGTAAAGAAATTCTTTATTTCACACAAGATCACAGAATCACAGAATGTTAGGGGTTGGAAGTGACCTCTAAAGATCTAGTCCAAACCCCCTGCCAGAGCAGGATCTCCTAGAGTAAGTCACACAGGAATGCATCCAGGCAGGTTTTGAATGTCTCCAGTGAAGGAGATTCTGCAAGCTCTCTGGGCAGCCTGGTCCAGTGTTCTGTCACCTCACAGTGAAAATATTTTCTCTTATGTTTACATAGAATCCCCTATGCTCCAGCTAGCATCCATTGCCTCTTGTCCTGTCACTGTACATCACTGAGAAGAGCCTGGCTCTGTCCTCTTGGCACTTGCCCTTCACATATTTATAAACATTAATGAGTCTCTTCTTCTCCAAGTTAAAGATATTCAAGTCTCTTGGCCTTTCCTCATAAGGGAGATGTTCCACTCTCTTCATCATCTTTGTGGCTCTGCGTTGGACTCTTTCAAACAGTTCCCTGTCCTTCTTGAACTGAGGGGCCCAGAGCTGGACACAATATTCCAGATGTGGCCTTGCCAGGGCAGAATAGAAGGGGACCTATTAGCCACACCCCTTCTAATACACCCCAGGATGCCACTGAGAATTTTGTGCAGTCTGTTTTTAACTTTATTGTTTATTCTAAAGGGCACAGAAAGAGATGCTGAGCACAGAGACTTTGGCCTTAACCTTAATTGCCCCAAAGTCACTGAAGGAAAGTAAGGGAAGGAGTATACTTTGAACTTCCTCATCTCTCCACACTGCACGTTGTAATTGTTGTGGATCTTTTTAATCACAGCAACTCCTTTGTCTGTAGAGAGATTGAAAATCGTTAACTGATAATTATTATGTCTTTTTACCTTTTAATTAAATGTTAACTGCCATAGGTAAGTGCCAACTAACATCTGAATGTTACACATTTTCACATCCTCTGGCTTCTGCAAAACAGAGCAAATCAAAGGGTCAAAATCCACAGCGTTCTTAGGCATTGAAAGGTTTAGGGATTTTGGCTTCAACTCAGAATGACTTTCTTCACTCCAAAATTAAGGACACGTCTGTGAATTACATCCTTCAAAATTCTTTGGACAGACTAAAGAATTGGCACTTACACATGAGTTTCTTTTTCTTTTTTTTTTTTTTTTAGGATAAAAGATGACTCACACTGTACAGTGTCATGCCATGCAACTCTCCCAAGAAAAGACTCAGTTACTCATTTTTTTCAGATTTTATTTTATATTTTTGTGACACTGACAGTGATAAGATTATGTTGGAACCGTTGACTCATTCCTCTCGCATGGGAACAAAGGTCAGATTCTAATAAAGGCCTTAAAGACCCGATCTTCAAAGGTATTTTATTGCTCAACTACCCACAGCCATTAGCTTCTTAATTAAAAGGTAAAAAGACATCCTAATGGGAGTTAAGTCTCTGGAAGCTGTCTCTTTCCTACATTTTAGATTTTTCAGTTGGGCAAATTAGCTGATGTATATGATATGAGCAGTCACACATCATGCAATGTCTAGGGCTATGCTTGTTAAACCTATTACTATCAAGGAGCAAACCAAAGCCCTATACTTACAGCATAGTCTCTATAATTAAGGTCACGTTCCAGATCTTCTTCTATTTTCCAGTATTCAAAGGCGCATATCTTTCTGAAATAAGAACTTTCCATTTGAAATTGACATCATTGATTTCAGCTGCAAGATTGACCTTTTTTTTTTTTTTTTTTTTTTTTAAGAAAGTTTGTTCAAAATTGTTCTTTCTCTTTAAAAATTCATAAAAAACCAGCGAGAGGTATAGGTTTCATTTCAGTGTGCTGACCTCGAGTGCTGGGAACTTTCCGGTTTTGCAGTAATAGTTAAAATTCAAATATATTCTACCAGAGTGGCTCTGTTCTGATGAAATGTGGAACACCTTTCAAGGCACAGACCTATTTTCTGATTTTTATCTTTTTAGGGCTTGGTTTGATCTGATCAAATTTTGACAGAAGAATATAGCAGCCTGAGCTGTCATCTTCCTCTTCACTCTGCATTACCTCCAGAGCAATTCTTCAGCCATCTGTACTCCCAATAGAACCACTTCACTTACTAGACACCTTCACTGGTGGGATCTAAAGTGAAGCCAGACTGTGCAGTTTTGTGTCATTGCCAGTTACAAAGACTGAGCAAACAATTAGGCTCTTCAGTTAAATATAGGCAACTCATGGTTCGCCAATAATGCATCGGTCAGTCTGGCAGAGAAGAGCTGTCCTCTGTCCCTTGCACAGGTGAAACTCCTTGGAAGCCTGTGAGCTTTTCTGCTTCAGAATCCACCTCAGATATTCTCCTCTCTGCTGAGTCTTTCAGGTAAGTGGGAGTAAAAGGCAATGAAATTGCAGTCATATGCCAGCAGACGAGATTGAACACATACTGAGCACAGACATGATGAATAAAAAGGTGGTATTTTAATAGTCAATTTTCAGAATATAACACCTCTTGAAAGTAGATTAGCTTAGAATAATTTCTGTATTTAGAAGTGTCACTGCTTAGCTGTGCACTTCAGTAAAAGCTGAGCTTTGGAGCACCTTTAAGTGAGGCTAGAAAGGCTACCAGCAAAGGGGTACCTCAAAACTAAAACTTGATGTCATCAGATGCATAAAGGTTATCTTTATTCTAAGATCCTCCTGAAAACCTGAAGCTGCTGATGCATTTCCAGAATAGAATAGAATAGAACTCAAGATATGTTAAACTGTGCTGGCTCATACATGTCAGAACTCAGGTTGTACACAAGATTATGACACATTGGTGTGTCTGTGTTTATTCAAGAGTTACTAAGTCTGGCAGGTCCACGCTGAAAAGTAGAAGAGGCACATAACTTATCAGCCTACAATTTATGTCTAGATGGCTTTGGTTCACTGTGGAAATTTTCTCCAGGGTATGAAAAGCAAACCTGGGAGTAGAGAACAAGATTTGTTTGAAGAGAGGGAGAGAGAACAGATGCACCCTTGTGGGTCAAGGGGATTCTCTGGGGAGAGGGGAGTACCATGCTCTCTCAGGAAACTATCTGAAGGTGACATGCATCTTATGCTGTAACTGCATGCTGCAGTATATGCAACATGCCCTCAGAGCAGAGAGTCATTGCATGGAGGGCACTGCCATCAGCAATGGCACCATTGCTTTAGAAGAAGTGACCACACTTGTTGCTGTATTTGAAAAGAGTAGCACCTGACTATGAAATAAAATTTAACATAGGACCCTGAGAGGGGAAGGATTTGCACATTCCTCCACTTCTTCCATTAGCTAATATGGGCAGTTCATTCCTCAAAATGCCAGTTTGCATCAATCCTGCCCACTGGACTCCAGGCGTATTCTGCAGTGGGTGGATGCTGCAGGAGGGAAACGAGGCTGAGTGCCACTAGATGCAGCTCAGTGTTCTCTTCCAGTGTGCCTTTCTTGAAGGCTGTTAACTCCTCAAAACAGCTCAGGAAATAAAAGCATTGTGTGTTCCCCTCATGAATCTAGTGCAAAGAGCCTTCTATGCTAGCATGCTTCTCTGTGCTGAGTGGAGGACAGCCTGGATTCTCACCACGAGATTTTTTGCAAAACCCCCCATTTATTTCAAGAGTGAGACCAAGGAGACTCCTATCAGTGGCAATGGGAACTGAAAAGATTTTTGTTTCTGTGGTCTGTATCACCATGTAACTGTGAGCCTTTTGTTCAGAAATACCCATTTAATAATTTGTGTTAGCATTGTGCCTTGTACCCATCAGCTGATAGACCAAAGGCATTCCTGTCAGAATATGAATACTAATGCAATGTGCTTGCAATTACTTGTCACTGGGAAGTTTTGTCACAGAAAACAAAAGCTTCTTCAAGGGCTGAACTTCATCGTATTTACTTTGGGTCTTTACACTGTGCTGATACTCCTGAAGCTGCAGAACAAATTGCTGTTCATGCAATTAATGTCATGTTTTATTGCCCACCCAATTAATGTAAAATTGTAAAAAATGCCAGATGCTGGTCGGGGAATATCGCCATAATAAAAGAGGACCAGACCAAAGATGGTATTTTAAATGAGATATTTCCCTCCTTTTGCTTTTTTATCATTAGAATACATAGAAGTAGTAATCTGAAGAAGCATAAAGAAGAAAAAAGAGAGGAAAAAAAGAAACAAAGAGTCTCTGCAGCATTATGATCCCCAGCTGTCAATGGCAGGGTTCATACATAACATAGACCTAAAAATCAATCTGTGCATTTGGTGAGATGATTTCTCTCCAACCACTTTATGCTGTGAACTGATTTTTAAAAGGAACTATGCATATCTGCAAACATGACACTATTTCAGGTTAAAAAGATCAAATACTAGTCAAATAATGTCACAAACTGCAAATATGCCACTGTTTAACATGGCAAATGAAAGTTCTCCTCCTGCTGATGGATCAACACTGCATGGGTTCACATAATTCTCAACCCTCTATTCCCCTGTAAGACTGGGATCCCAGATGTCCTCACTGAAAATCAAGACCCTGGAAGTCCTGCTGCCTGGTTCAGAGTAATAATCACATCTGTGACTGAGAACTGTACTGGATCATACCTTTTCAGGAGGCAGCAAGTTTTTTCAGAGCAAGGGCAAATCACATTTTAGCATGTTATTCCTGCCCAGAAACCAGGGCAGCAAGTTTCTGATCTAATACAATATAACATGTTTAGCAGTTCAAGTAAATAGATAAGAATGGATTCACAAACATGCAGGTCAGGTCTTGCCAACCTGGAAGATCAAGTGAAATAAATGGCAGCACTCTTCCTTCTTCTTCAGAGACAATTTTCCTCCTTCTCCAGCTGAGGACTTCAGTGCCCATCTGCAACTTGTACCCTCAACAACTTCTGCTTTCCTAGCAACCTGAAGGAAGCAGGAGGCAAGCCACTCATCTACCACCCTCCTGCTATCAACCTTCACCCCAGTTTGTGTCACTCCTATATTCACAGCTCTGTGCAGGCCCTGGTAAAAAAAATCTCTCTACATCTTATCATCCCAGTTTAAGTACTGAAAGGCCACAATAAGATTTCCACTGAGACTTCTCTTCCTCAGGCTGAACATCCCCAGTTCTCTTAATCTTTTTTTCATAGGAGAGGTGCTCTAGCCCTCTGACTAATTTCATGTCCCTCCTCTGGACCCAATCCATCAGGTCCATGTCTTTCCTGTGCTGGGGATCCTACAGCTGGATGCAGTACTCGAGGTGGGTTCTCACCAGAGCAGAGTAAAGCAGCAGAATCACCTCCCTTGACCTGCTGATCATGTTTATTTTCATACACCCCAGGATCCAGCTGGCTTTCTGGACTGTGAGCACATGTTGCTGGCTTGTTCTTCAGTCACCAGTACCTCCAAGTCCTTCTCCACAGGGCTGCTCTCAATCCATTCACTACCAAGTGTGCACTGATACTAGAAGTTGCACTTGCACTCAGCCTTGTTGAAATCCATGAAAATCATATGGACCAGTGAACTCCTCAAGCTTGTCAACATCCCTCTGAATGACAGACCTTCCCTCTAGTGAATCAGCTGTACCGCTCAGCTTCCTGTCATCTGCAATCTTGCAGAGAGTGCCTTCAATCCCAATGTCATTGATGAAGGTATAAATAGCGTTCGTCTCTCTCTCAGTGCAGACTCTTGAGAGACACCACTTGTTACTGACTTCCACTTGGACACAGAGCCATTTACTGTAACTCATTGGAGGTGACTATTCAGGAAGTTCCTTTTCCATCTAACATTCCACCTGTCAAATCCATATTTTTCTAATTTAGCAGCAACAATATTGTGAGTGACTGTATTGAAGGCCTTACAGAAGTCTTATAGATGACCTCTCTTCCCTTGCACACTGATGCAACCATTCACACGATCACAGGATGTTAGGGGTTGGAAAGGACTTTAAAAGATCATTGAGTCCAAACCCCCCTGCCAGAGCAGAATAGAATCTAGCACAGGTCACACAGGAATGCATCCAGATGGGTCTTGAAAGCCTCCAGAGAAGGAATCTACAACTCCCTCTGGGAAGCCTGTTCCAGTACTCTGTGACCTTCACAGTGAAGAAGTTCCTCCTCACATTGAGGTGGAACCTCCTGTGCTGTAGTTTGCATCTGTTGCCCCTTGTCCTATCACAGGGTGCAATGGAGAAGAGCCTGTCCCCTCCCTCTTGACACCCAGCCCTCAGATATTTATAAACATTTATTAAATCCCCTCTCAGTTGTCTCTTCTCCAGACTAAAAAGCCCCAGGGCTCTCCGCCTTTCCTCATAAGGTAGTGCTCCAGACCCTTAATCATCCTGGTAACTCTCCACTGGACCCTCTCCAGTAGATCCCTGTCCTTCCTGAACTGGGGAGCCCAAAACTGGATGCAATGTTCCAGGTGTGGCCTCAACAGGGCAGAGCAGAGGGGAAGAGCCTCTCTCAATCTGCTGGACACACTCTTCTTAATGCACCCCAGGATACCATTAGCCTTCTTGGCCACAAGGGCACATTGCTGACCCATGGGTAATGTGCTGTCTTTCCGGACTCCCAGGTCCTTCTCCACAGGGCTGCTCTCTAGCAGATCACCGATCACCTCCTACCCTTTACTGGTGCAGTTTATCATTCCTTCCCAGATGAAGGACTCTGCACTTATCCTTGTTGAACCTCATTAGGTTTCTCTTTGCCCAGCTCTCCAGTCTGACCGAGGCAATCTTAGAAGGTGACTAGATTATTGAGGCACAATTTGCCCTTGGTGAAGCCATGATGGGTGCCATCACCTCTATGTCATTCAAATGGTTTGATGTCTTCCAGAAGGATTTGCTCCATGATCTTAGCAGGTGCATAAATGAGACTGCTCATTAGTTTCCAGGGTCATCCTTTTTTACCTTTTATTATAATGGGTGTGATGTTTCCCTTTTTCCAGTCACCATGGACTTGACTGCCATGAATGTTCAAATACAATGAAGAGTGGCTTGACAACTACATCAGGCAATTGTCTCAGGGCTGTTGGCATGCATCTTGTCAGGTGCCAGAAACATGACATGCTCAGGTTCTCCAGATGATCTTGAGAGTCACTTTTCAGGAGGGACTTCATTCACCCAGTCCCTGCCTTGAGGTTCAGGGATTTGACAGAAGTGGGAAGAGAGATTACCACTGAAGAATGAGGAAAAAAAAAATAAGCTTGAGTAACTCTGACCTCTCCATGTTTGCTGTCACGAGGGACTCTGTTACCAGGAGGGTAAATTTTCTTTTATCTTCCTTTTCTGGACAGTGTAGCTCTGAAAGCCCGTGCTACTATTCTTTGCATCCCTTGCCAAATCCAGCTCCAGATATGCCTTAGCTTTCCTAATCCCATCCCTACCCATCTGGACAGTGTCCAGAAACACATCCTTGGTTCCACTGCCTGTGTACCCTCCTTCCCATCCTCAGGTGGATAAGCCCAGCCCACTCCTGCTGATGGGTGGTATGTGAAAGTGAAGCTGCAGCACCTATGCCTCTGCAACTCAAAGGGGAAAGGGGGTTTCTAGAAAGGTCTAGCAAAATATATTTCAGTGTCTCTATGGAGTCTGACCCTGAACATAGACTTTGATGGAGAGTAGAGAATACTACAAGGCAGTCACTGGATTTGGAAAGGTTTGACAAAGGTCTCTCCAAAGCAGTATGTTAACATTTTTATCAGTTTGAGGAAAATTCGAGAGGGTTAAATGCATTCCCAGAGAAAATTTGATCTATATTTCTGCACAGATGCATGAGTCAGAGCATCTTAATGTGTATTGCCAAGTATAGTAATTATGCTCCATCAAAAGATGTGTGCTGGAGTATAACAGCACACTTTCCAAAGTTTTGTTTTAGTTAGTGGTTCAGGGAAAAAAATTATATCAAAAAGGATTATTTTCCATATATCTGCAAAACCAGCTAGGTAAAGAGATGCTATATATATTTCAACAGAAATGGAAGTGAGACTCACATGGTGACTTCCTGAGCTCCTCGGGAATAAGGAGCAAAACCAGGTGGTAGGAGAGCCCTGACACCTTTGACTGTTTAATCCGATTTGTACATATTAATTTGCATTTTCATGCTACCTCCAGTACATACTATTTAAAGGGCTGCTCCCACCCGAACTGGGCTGCCGAGCCCATCTCCAGCTCTTAAACTGCCTCCTTAGGTGATGGTCTACTTCCTCTGCAGGGATGCTCCTGGACCCCTCCCCAGAGGGAAGCTCCGGGCGTTTGGGGAGAGCAGCAGTGCCGGCACATGTAACCACTGTCTTCGGAAGACGAGCTTGCAGCGGGGCTTCTGCCTCAGGATTTCCACCCTGGCCTCTCGGCCCAGGAGGGGGGAAGAGGAGGCAGGTTCCGGGCGGTGCGGGACAGGGACCCTGGGGAGCCGCCGGGTACCCGCTGCCGCCCGTCATCTGCCGCCGCTGCCGCCAGGGGGCGCCGCACCCTCTCGGATCGGGGCGCTCGGGGGTTCGGTGCGGGCGCGGCTCTCATTGGCTGGCGCGGGCCAGGCTGGGCTCGGGGCGCCGCTTCTTAACGGGCGGCGCGGGACAGCGGGAGGGCTGTGCCGGGCGGGCTGCTGCGAGCCGGGCTGCCGCGAGCCGGGCTGCCGCGCGACATGAGCGAGGTGAGCGGCGCCGGGGCGGGCAGCGGGCACGGGGCGGGCAGCGGGCACCGGGACGGGCAGCGGGCACGGGGCGGGCAGCGGGCACGGGGCGGGCAGCGGGCACCGGGGCGGACAGCGGGCGCCGGCGCTCGGAATATCACCACCTAACTGAATTGCGGACAGCACCTAGCGCTCCACGTAGCCTTCGCTTTTGGAAAGGCAGCTGGGGAGGGTCGGATGCTGCCAGGGCTGGGAACCTGGCGTGGCTCTGCTGTACCTTCCTGTGGAGCTGGCGGACCTGAGAGCTGCCTGTTCGCTGTGCGGGCAGTGTGACAGACACCGTTTCTGTGTCTGCCTTCTGATGAACAGATCTCCTAAGCGTGCGTGCTTCAAAGCGCAAACCGAGGAAATATTTTGCCCTTTGAAGCACCATGTGCACCAGCGGGGAACTGTTTGTTGAAAAATAAAGACGTTTGTAATGATTTCCTACGCAGAAAGAAAGGATCGGTAAGTTGCATGAAAGTTATCTGTGAGAGCTCAAGGGGAAAAAAATAAAAAAGCCCTGTTTGTAGTTAGATGTTGAAATAAACTTTATAAATAGTGTCCTGGGAAGGACTACAGTTAAGGAAAAAATGTAAATAGTGCTAAACATGTAAGGATCACTTGTACCCTTGTAAGTAAGTAGGCTGAAAAATTTCACTGATGTTTTGGTTGGGTTTTTTTTTTTGCAGTGGAAAAGTTCTCTGGGACCAACAATTATTTTTGTCACCAGTGTTGTCAGTTATGATGAGCACTTGATAGTGTAGTCAGTCAAATGCTGCGCAGGTTCAGTGGGCAGATCCTACAGTCTCCAGTGCAAATCTTTTCTTTGGGAATCAGTGGAGATACATGTAACTGTGCCTAACCCAGCACCTATTTTTGGAGCCTGTTTCCTGTTACAAAAGACCTGCTGCTCCATTAACGAATGGATAGTCCTTTCTTAGCACCAAAAGTAAAATTATGAGCAACACCAAGTAAGTTTTGACTAGCTGTCGTGCAGGTGTACACTCAACTGTAATTTTTAGATTAGGTGCAAACTTGAGGCAAAACCCAGGTAGGAGCATGGTTGCTGGTTTAGGGATTTATAAGGAGAAGCTTACATCTTAGTTTGCAGGTCAGGCCAAATGGGGAAAGTAAAGGAAATTATCATTGTGCTTTTCTGCTGCTTGCAGAGATCAGGCAGTCCAGGTGTAATGCACCAGCCCCTTCCTGACATCCTCTTGGCTGCTGCCTGTATACCAACCAGGTAGAGTTTCTTTTGCAGTCACTGTCCTTTCTGCTAATCAGGCTAGCTGAAGTGCTCTGTGAGATGCACAATGCTGCACTCCTTAAAGATAGCATTCAAGGAAAAAAATATTCTAGTGATGATTGGTTGGGTGATACCATTGTACTTACAGTAACTGTGCAAGGTACCCTTTTGTTACAGCCCTGTGAGGGGTTCTATTTGCTTGGTAATTAGCCCTTCATATTTGAATTGGATTGCTTGCCTTTTGGATTTTTAAAAGTCCCAATGAACATCAAGATCATCCCTAACACCACTGTAGTGGTTTTCTATTCATAATGCAATTACTTGTGCCTCACAGAGCAGAGTGTTCCTAGCATGCCTGCAGAGCTGGAAGCTGTCTCTCTGGTGCAGCATTAAGCCTGCTTGTGTGACACTTAGCACTGCGCGCGGTGTCTTCAGTGCTACTGTCACTGTCATTCAGCTGACAGTATTGGAGAGTTTGTCACTCACAGCTCCAATGAAGAAAAGCTTCCTTGCTGTGACTTGCCTGCCAGCTATTACTCAAAAGAGGATTCTTTTTCCAAAATGTAGATACAAGGAACTGGACCACCCCAAACCACCTCACTGCAAAAGACTGTTGTTAAAAAAAAAAATAAAAGAGGCAAAAAAGATTAGCAGAAAGCAAGCTCCTTAGACATCTGCTTGCTGTGTTTGGATGGTGGTCTTGGTGGATTTTACTCATAATGCTGTAACTGAAAAATGTTTTTATTTTCCTTATTCTAATCTGCCTGAAAATCTGAGGAGAGGGTGATTGAAAAGAGGCTCTACTAGATCCATAGAAAGATTATCCCAAATAGAATGGTGTTGGGGGAGGCGGGGAGGGTTTTTTGCTTGATGCGAACAATTGTCAGGATTTGAGGAGAGCTTGAAGAACAGCTGCAGAAATCTCTGAAGAGAGCTTTCATATCTCTCGAGATTTTTTGCTGAGATTTTTGCATGGATCCTTATTTTAGTGCTTCAAGCAAAAATAAGCTATTTCCTGTTTATGGGCAGTAATTACCAGTCTCTTGGTGGAGAAATCTGAACAGGAAGCAGCCATTCATCTGACTGGAGTGCTTTTCTAGCAGATAACTTATTTTTTTTTCAGGAAGGATTAAGAACTTTTCTACAGAAAACTCCTTTACTTCTTCCTGTGCAATATGTGTCTGAAATTGTGTTTTAAGATGCTCTGTCTGCTGGGCAGAATTCTGGCCCTGTAACAAGTTACAGGGAACTTGAGGTGTAAGAGTTCACCTAGTAGCGTTGTGAAACATGGTGACTGCTTCCTGCTGCTTGGTTTTAGTGGCAGATAGCTCACTTAGCTGTATGGGGAACTTCTCAGGAATGTCACTATATATATGCATTTAAAATGCATTTGGAAGTGTTGACATAGCTTTGAGCATCTGTCCTATATAAAATAATTGAGGAGCCAAATCCTAGAATCACTAAGGCTGGAAAAAAACATTCAGTGCAACCATAACCCAACTACCATGCCACTAACATATGTCCCTGAAGTGCCACATCTACACACTTCTTGAACACCTTCAGGGATGGTGACTCCCATCTCCCTGGGCAGCCTGTTCCAACACCTCACCACTCTTTCAGTAAAGAAGTTTTCCCTAATGTCTAATCTAAACCTCCCCTGGCACAGCTTAAACTGATTTCCTCTTGTCCTATTGCTAGTTACCTGGGAGAAGAGACCACACCAGCCTCACTACAACCTATTTCAGGTAGCTGTAGAGAGCAGTAAGATGTCCCCTTAGCCTTCTCTTCTCCAGACTAAACAACCCCAGCTCCCTCAGCCACTCCTTGTATGATATGCTCTCCAAACCCCTCATCAGCCTCATCGCTCTTCTCTGAACATGCTCCAGGACCTCAATGCCTTTCCTACACTGTGGCACCCAGAACCAAATACAGTACTCTAGCTGTGGCCTCACCAGGGCTGAGT
Source organism: Dryobates pubescens (assembly GCF_014839835.1). Lineage (NCBI taxonomy): Eukaryota > Metazoa > Chordata > Aves > Piciformes > Picidae > Dryobates > Dryobates pubescens. Next base: position 19,075,373 of record NC_071623.1, on the reverse strand, counting down.
AGAGGGGCACAATCGCTTCCCTACTCCAGATGGACACTGTTCTTGATACAGGGCAGGATGTTTCCTGGGCACCTGAGCACACTGCTGCCTCATGTTCAGCTGGCCATCCACCAGCTCCCACAGATCCTTTTCCACCTGGCTGCTTTCCAGCTACTCTTCTTCAAGCTTGTAGCGTTGCTGGGGGTTGTTGTGACCCAGGTGCAGAACCTGGCACTTGGTCGTCTTAAACCTTGTTTTGCTGACCTCAGCCCATCAATTTAACCTGTCCAGATCTCTCTGCAGTGCCTTCCTACCCTCGAGTGGATCGACACACCCACTCAATTTAGTGTTGTCTGCAAACTTGCTGGTGGTGTCCTCAATCTCCTCATCCTAGTCATTGATAAAGATGTTAAGCAGAACATCCCCAAGACTGAGTCATGGGAGACACTGCTTTTGACTGGCCACCGACTGGATTTAACTCCATTTATCACGACTCTTTGGGCCTGGCCAGTTTTTAATCCGGCAGAGATTCTTTAAGTCTGTAAGTGTTTTATGTAATTTAATGAGCGTAGGCTGATGAGCCATGCTGGAAAATACCAGCTACTGTTCGTGAGCACCCATGAGATGTAGCCTTTCTTCCACTAGACAGCACTGGTTATGTATGACAAACTGGGGAAAGTAATCTTGGGCCAGGGACTCCTAGTCCAATGTCAAATCTCTATTCACAGCCAGTAGTTTTACCAATGAGCCTTTAGATTCCAAACTTGATTCACCACAGGAACTCCTGTAATCTTATCAGTCATTTCACTATCTGATCTGTTGAAAATGGTATCTGATCATGGTGACAGTATGCTGTCAGCACAAAGGTTCACAAGAAGCATTTTGTCATGCAAACATTTTTATACTTTTCACTGCCACGCTGTCATCTTGCGTTGAATGATTCTGGTTGTCACCAGGAGTTGAGTGTGGACGTGGGAAGGAGTGCACTGAAATAATGTGGTGTTGCAGCCTTGCATGCTGATCCAGTGGTTCAGAGGTGAAGTACCTGTGTAAGGAGTCAGAGCTGAAAATAGCATTAGCAGAGACTACCTTGTTGGATGGGCTTATTTCCTGTTGATATTGAAGCATTAGGGTGGTATTGCTGGTGCAGGGGAGGAGTTCAGCTTCAGTGCGTGTTATTTAAGTGTCTGACTTTGGGAAGCCATTCAGGAAATCTATCTAGTTTGCTCACATGCCTGAGACACCTGTGGTTTAAGAGAAGAACTTGCGTTGGAAGAGCCTTACACAATGTGAAATGATTGCCAGGGTGCTGATGTGCACCAACAAAAGCAGGGTTTGAGCCAGCAGCTTTTATATATTTGAGGAACAGCTATCGTAGCAAGCAAGGATACTCTAGCTTTCCTTTCACAGTGGGTGCCAAACCACCAGGCACGTGACATTCTTGAAACTTGATCTCTGCATAAATGTAGGAGGTTTTGGTCATGCTTTGGTTACAAGGAACACCAGGTCTTGTTTCTTCCCTGAGCAACAGTAAACTCTTTCCTTATGTTGCCTTGGGGTCCTTGAATCCTGCAGCAACTTATATGTTGTGTCTGCCTTGAAAAGGATCATGAAGAGTTCTTGTGTGACGTGAGATAGGGGTGTGTGGAGCATTCATGGGGGTGAGCTGCTGTGTCAGGGTCATGCTCATCCGCACAGCTGCCCTCTGCAGCCTCAATTACTGAACCTTTGCATTGGTGATCTGATCATTTTCAGTGGGAGATACCCAGGCAGCCAATTTAGCAAAGACTGAGCCTTCACTGGAAAGGTGGCATGGCCTAACACTGGGGTCAAAGACATTTCCTGTGAAATCTGATCTTCACCAGCCCTTGGATCAGGGATGCATGTGAGGAACATGCTAATCGCCAAAGAAGTTTCTGCTATGGCTGGTCAAGCAGATAGCCTAGTGATTCAGGCATGCCCCTAATCTCCAGTTTGAGGTAGAACCTGGAATGTGCCTCTGTCACTCTGGACAAGTGTCACCAGGAGGCTATTGGAGAAGGAGAGGGACATGGCTAAGTTTGAAACGTTGGGCATATGTGGAGGCTTCTGCCTGAAACTGTAGCTGCTTTGGGTAGTTAAATGGGAAAACTGGTGTTTGGGGTTTGTTTTGGTTTTTTTTTCATGATTTTCTGTCCTGAATTTAGTTGAATCTATTTCACTGAAATGGTATTTAGGGCCTTAGAACCAGATGTATTTAAACACTGAAGATTGTATACTAATAATCCCAATAGCACTAAATCAAAGCGCTGCTGTTTGTAGAGAGGAAATATGCTGTGTTTTGTTCCTGTCCTCTTGCATGGTGCCTGCAGTTCAAGGGGGTGTCTGAGCCAGCCAGCCATCTTAGGTGGGGGGCTTCTGGTTATATTTTTCAGATACTGCCATGACCCCCAACTGTTTACTACTGGATTCACTGATGTAATACCCACAATAGGTATGAAGCTGTATAGATCTAAGAGGAGCAAGGACATGGCAGAGTGGAGGAGAAAATTCTGCAGCTGTTACATGATGGGGGTGGGACAGATAAGGCACATGAACTCAGTTTTCAATTTTAACTCACATCTGCTTATTAGCTGGGTGGCAAATTGCAGCTCAGAAGAGGAGGAAGAAGGGAGAACAATAAGTTTTAGATCTGTCACTTTGCCTATTCCTTCTATCAGTGTGGTTTCAGTGGGATCAGGCATTTCCTAAAATAGCACTTAGAACTGAAGGTTGGAAATCGATCTTAATTTGGTGAAACTGGCAGATGTACTGTTTAGAAACAAGAGCACTGGTTTTCTTGCAGGGTATAGAATGCCAAGAGATTTAAACAACGTAGCACTTTAGTAAAGGACAGTTAGCTTTAGTAGCGCATTTCCCAGTAGTAGTGTCATGCTCTCCTGTAAAACAGCAACTTAAATCAAAATCCCCTCTATTTGTGAAACAGGAAAACTCTGAACTTCATGCTGCAGTACTTGATCGTAGAACAAAATTGCAGCCTGCAATTAGTTTCTAGTCCAGTAACCCTAAAGTTGTATGTATTGGTAAGTTTATAACAGCCATCTTCCAACAGTTTCTACGTTCTACTAAAACATGCTGCTGCTGAAATGTGGTGGATAGTAGAAGCTGACTTCAACAGGAACAATTGTAGCCTTTACATTAAAGGTTGCTGGGTGTGTGTTTGATTCAAATAAGCTATTTGATTTCCAGGCTGCTGCTTGCTGTTGTCTGTCTTGCCTTCTTTAGGGATGACTTGAAAAATGTATTCATATGTTTACATGGTTTATTTCTTCTGCTGTAACTTTGCTACAGCAGGACATTTAATTGGATAGTTAGGCCTGGGTATGCAAATCATGAGATACCCACTTCTTGGAGAAGGTGGCAGTATCATCAGAGGAAAGCTATGCCTTTCTTCACCCTGTCAGTTGCAACAAAGTCTTAAATTCACTGACGAAGGCAATACTTTCTTCTCTGTAAGGCATAGGATGTTCTAATGAAGATGAATAACATACATTCTTCCTCTAAGGAAAGATGGTACTTCAGTTGTTTGGACATGTTGTTTCTAAATAAAGACAGAGTAGATAAGTAGAAACTAGGTCAAATCATGACTAACAAAAGCTAACAAAAATCCTTTCCCCCTTTCTTCCTCTGCCTTTAATCAAGAAAATGAGTCTTTATTTCTCTTACGCAAAGAGGTAGAAGAAACAGACTACATAGGCTACCTTTCCCTTAGTAGGAAAACAAATGTCAATCTTGATGGAATAAACCTATTATCAATGACCTCGGTTTTGAGGTCACAGTTTATCCCTACTCTCCATGTCTTCTCTCTCTGAGATCAGGCTATTCTGCTTATACTAAAATTGGGCCACTGTCATGCAGGCCAGGTGTTTGGCTGGTGCTATTTCATCTGATGAGTTCATATCAAGTGGATAGAACCTTATTTATGCACTAGCATGGAATTTGGAGGAAGAGGTGCAATTTTAGTTAGAGAAGAGATGAAAATTCCCTGCTTCTATGCCTTGAATATTAGTTATGGCTGAACTGTTTTCCCTATTAAAGAGACATTACAGACATTTGATGTTCTTTCATTATCACCTTAGCGTATAGTGCATGAAACATGACTTTGACCAGTGGTTCAGCTGATACAGTGAATACTGTGATAGTGTACAAACTAATGGTAGAGAGATCTTCTTTGTTAGAGCTGAAAGTAAGAAACAAAAAGTAAAACAAAGCAAACCCACTCTCTCCCCCCCCCCCCCCCAACCCCCCAAATAACTGTGAAAAGTGGTGTCTTTCTGACTTTGGAGACTTCATAGATTCATGAACTGAGACAGTAAGCTGATAAGAAGGGTGGTACCAGGTATGAGGGCTTCAGAATTTTTTTTTTCAATGTGTGGAGAGACAGAGCTGCAACTACGGTAAAATGTGTGCAAGTGTATATTTAGGATATTTCACACAGAATCACTATGGTTGTAAAAGACCTTGAAGATCATCAAATGCAGAGCCACTACTACACCATATCCTACAGCACCAATTTAATAGAGTATTAGTGTCCAAATGCCTGACAACAATCTGAGCTATTCTGTCATCAAGCTTATTTGCTGCTCTTTGTCAAGTTTGATTCTAGTTGTGCTGCCAGACAGTGCCAGCAGAACCAAAGAAATCTGAATCAACAGTTCATAATGACTTAAACTTGGAAGGGGCATGCACTGTTGTGAGGAGATGGGGTGTGCTGGATCATAACACGAGTCCTAAAAGTGAAGAAGAGGGGAGACCCGTAGGGATCCTGTCTGGCTGTACACACTGGTGTGGATGTATTTATAGGCATCTTAGGTGCACTCTTTCTGGTAATGATGGAGGGCAGTTCAGAAATGCCAAAGTTATCAAAGACAAGGGCTGTCCTGGGCAACAGGACAACTGCATGTTATGCTAAAGCTTGTTAAGCTGGACAAGAGTTAGCAGGCTCTTCTGGAGTGAATCAGTGAGACAGCTGGAACAGTCCTGTCAAGTCACATCTCCACTAGGAATTAGTAGGACTGCACATGAGAAGCAGTTTTTCACAGAAAATGCCTTAGTTTTTGTAGGGAGAAAGGCTTTTAAAGAAATTGTGGATCTGCACAGCTTCAAAATCACCAAGAGTGCTGGAAAGCAGTCAATACCCATGGCTGATCTGCATCTCAGTGTCCTCTGTGACCTACAAAATAAGACTTCCTGCCCAGTAGATACCACTGGTCCAGGTGCCTAGCTGTCAATGTGCCTTGGTGATGCTTTGTTCTTCATGAATTTAACACTAGAGGAATTACCAGACATTGGTAGTTGACAGCATTCTGACTGCAGGAGAAGATACATTTCAAGGAAAAGGCTAAGATGATCATGATAACTCTTAAACTGGTGCAAATGCGTAACTAAGCAGAGGAGGCAAAAGTTAATAGATCTGAGGACATCTCTGATTTCAGGAGGGTTTTAGTGATATTAGACATTTGCCTGGTGACACTCAATGTATGAAGAAGGGAGACCAGTGATTATTGAGAATATTTTTATAAACACCATTATATCTTCCACTGGAAAGTTTGGCTTTACTGAATTTGTGTTTCTGATGCAGACTTAATCACCTGATCCATCACTGATAGGTGCCACTATGCGTATACCTACTGTACTTTTGCATCTCTGCTAAGAAGCTGTGTGTGTTTCAGTAAAGGCCTCAACAAGCAGTAGGGTGACATTGGATTGATGAGATGAAAGAGTGCCCATTTAGACAAGCGGGTGAGAGAGTTTGCCTTTGGATGTCCAAGGTGGAATTCTCTCTAAAAGGGACCAAACAAGGTGAGTGCAAGACTTCATCAGAGAGATGCAACATAATCTGGTGAAGGTGAGAAACCTGTCTGAGATGAACCAGGTGCAGAGACAGAAAGATAACTTTCATGACAATCACAAGTACCTCTTTCACTTGAATTCTAGGGATTTTCATTCTCTAGCTTTAATGTTTCAAGCAAAGACATTCTTGCTGTCACCATTTTTCTTGTAGAAAACATCCTTTCAAATCCCCAAGATTAAGCAATTTTTGTTTTAAGATGCTAATACTCTAGATGTTGACCATTTTAGGCATGCAATTTTAACATAAATCTAAATACTCTGTGAAATGCCTTTTATTTGCAGAGATAGTATGTGGTGTTGTGGAATGACATTTGAATGACATTGAAATCTGTTTCCTTGAATTCCAAGCATGTGTTAGTGAAATGTGAGGTAAAGAGAGACAGAAGATAGGGCTGCTAAAAATTTAAAGCGTTAACCCCATGGTAAGGAAGAAGACCATAGTAGGCATGAGGAGGTGGCTAGACAGGCAGCTTTCTGAAGATGACATGGGGGAAAAAATAGCTGTTTCATACATATTGCTACTTCACTCAGATCTGACACACACAGCACCAGAAAAAGAGCAAACATATTGTTGGCTTGGCACACTTTAAAACGCATGTGCCAGCACACATGTGCCTCAGTTTAAGCAGGGCAGCTAAATGCCTAAGGCAGGCCAACTTCATGCCAATTTTAATTTGCCAGTCAGATTTGGCTAGCTGTTGCTTCTTTCCTTCAACATGTTTTGCAGGCTCTGCTGGACAACACTAACACTGAAGCCAAGGTGAATGAAGTCAGATTGCAGGAGATCCTGTCTGTTTCAGAGGGCTTTTGTTCTGAGCACTGCTTTGAATGTGCTCTCATTAAAAGTTTGGTGAATTTCCGTCATGAAACTGGACTTATGGGATGGATCTGTAGATGCAGAAACATTGGTAGCAAAGTATCTGGAGAAGAGAAGGCTCTGTGGAGACCTTGTAGTGTCCTTCCAGTACCTGAAAAAGGCCTGCAATAAATCTGAGAAGGGACTTCTTTATGAGGGCTTGTAGTGATATCAATGAGAGGGAATAGTTTGAAGCTTGAGAATGGGAGATTTAGACTAGATATTAGAAAGAAATTACAGTAAGGGTGGTGAGACACTGAAACACGTTGCTCAGGGAGGTAATGGATGCCCCTTCCCTGGAGATGCTTGAGGCCAGGTTGCATGAGGCCTTGAGCACCCTGGTCTAGTGGAAGGTGTCCCTGCCCAAGAAATTAGATGATCTTCAAGGTCCCTTCCAACCCAAACCATTCTATGACCCTATGAATCTAGCATTCATGTTGTAAACTGCAAAAAAAGAAAAGTGCCAGTTGTCTGAATTCTAGTAATATCTCTTGAGGTCATGCCAAGTAAGCCTTTAATAGCTGTGTGTGACTGCAGTGTGTCAGGCAGCACACATCTGGATCCAAGTGAATGTTATCTGCTTTCTGCATGAAACATCTAAGGAAACTATTTTCTGTCTAGTTACAGAATGTCAGAATAGGAGCACGATGAATGCCATGAATGTTTTCTGAAGGATTACATTAAAGTCTTTTTTAATGGCATTGCACGATGATTTCCCATGTTCATGAGTGAATAAGGTGAAAATGTCTAGTTGGGTAACGCTTTTCTTTCACTTTATATGCAAGGAAAAGTGCAGAGTGGAGTCTGGTTCATAATGGGAGACTGCAGACAGAAATGCCTGACTACTTGGAGTGGAGAAAGTTGCAGGTTTTCATTGAACTTGAATTGCAGAGCACAGTTCTCTGGAGAAAATGTTGGAAACTGTTGGGGAGGTTTCACTGAATCTAACCATGTTTTTGCTGGGCTCAAATCCACAGCCAGTGCACTACAGGAGCTGTACAGCATTCACTTTTAGGGTAGATCCCCTGGTGGGTCTGCCCTGGGGCCGGAGATCCTGGGAACTACCCACAACTGCTCAGTGAAAGTTGGCTTCTTATTCTCTCTGCTACTATTAACAACGAAACTGATAGCAGCATCAATTTCACTGAGCAGCTACAGGGTCCTGGGAGCTTCTGATTTGTGGAAATACCTGGTTTTTTGCCAGTGACCTGGATTTTCTTCTGCTTGCTGTAGGTAAGCTTATTTGATTTCTGTCCCTGATTCCTGGCAACCAAGGTGACCTTGTGCATCACCCTGTCCATTTTCCTTTTAAGTATGGCAGGGGTGTTTCTAATAGCTTGTCTGTAGTTCAGACGCACAGTGCCAAGACACCTTTGCCTTGAACTGCATCACACATTGAACAAAGCATCTCCCACAAAGTCTCAGTGGGTTGTTTTTGATACAGATATGAACAATGTGGGACAAATCTTGTGTCAAATGAGGTCTCATTTCGAGGCAGCTTCAGCAGCCAGTTCAGGGTTGCCTTTCCTGAATCTCCTGATGGCACAGAGACAGCAATAACAGGTTTACATCATCTCTGTGCAGCTCCTGGGCAGGGTGTGTTGCCAAGGCTGCAACACGCACTCGGTCCAGTGATTTCCCTGCTGCTGGAATAGCCCTAAAGAAGTTACTGTCATAACTGCAGATGGCTGGAGGGCTGCTCAGAGTTGCTCTCTGTGACTAGACTGGCTGCCCGAGGGTTTCAGTAGAGTGAATGATGCATAAACATCATTGCAACTTCCTCTTATTCTTGTCTGGAAATTCAGAAGGCTTTACCCTAGGGTGAAGGCACCCTTTGCACAGCAACTTGAAACCGCCATAATTAATACCTTTTAAAAACCTGGCTTGCCAGTTACTAGTGCAGGGTAACAGACTGTAATAACATCTGTTTACCTCTGAAATATGTAGGGAAATAGGAATAAAGTGAGAGCAAAAATTTTAATGGTACGACTGGAAATAAAACCAAATGCCAACAGAAAAAGCACTAGAAATTTTGTGGTCTAGGAAGAAGCAGCCTGCTTTAATAATGATAGCCAATATGATCAGATATGAAGCAATTTGTCAGTGCAGACTAGCTATTAATAACTTGGGCTGTCCCTTGAAGACAGCCTCTAACTCGATTACAGCTGGATTTGTAGCTCAGCAAATTAAATTATCCTAAACGTCAGAAAGCTTTGGAAAAATGAAATACAAAGTAAATGTTTGTTAGCAAAAAGCCTCATTCATAATCAGTTGTTATGCCTAGGCATGGACCTTGACCCTTTAATTGTCATAGGGCACTCTCCCTATCTGGGAATGCTAATATTAAAGGATACCCAAAATCTGAATCCTAATGCTTTTTCCAGATTCCCCAGGTTCTTGTTTGCTCAAAATTGGATGCCACAGTCAGTTGCAATTAATTGTCTGTATTGGCTGCATCAGTGGCCAAGGCTGATAATTCAGGCTGCATGGTTGTACCACAGTTTGCTCTGTTGCAGAGTCAAGACTGCAACATCATAAGGAGATGCAGTATGCTGTGTTTCATGGCAGGAAGCGCTGACTTGCTCTGCCTTTTCAGTTCCCAGAACAAAATGGCCATGTCTCCTCCCTATGGTATCATTTGCTTATTCCATTGCCCTGGTAAAACTGTGGATCAGACATCAACTACTTTACTGAAAAGATCAGCAGATCATTTTATCTGGATCACTTCAATGGTTGTTTTCAACACAGCTCTGCTGACGGATTATTTTTAGCTTGAATAATTTTAGTGTTCCTATTTTCTGTATGACCTTGCAAACAATTGTATCCAAACAAACCAGGCCTTGGAGATGGGAAGGTGTGGCTGGATTGGGCTAGTCTGGGAAGCAGGAGTTCTGAAGGCATATTTCCTGTCCAAAAATGTCCTTTCTGGAGCTGTAGTGCCAGGTCTGATGCTAGCAGTAGATAAGAAATAATAGGAGAAAAGAAAGAGGCCACCCTAACCTCAATCATTTTTCATGTATGCCATCTAGATTAATCAATTTTTATGTAACTCCCATATTCCTTGTGGTTCACCTTGATGTTTCTTCTTTATCAATTTTCAGTGTAATTAGGATGACTGTATCACCCATGTCCAAAAAAGAGCTGAGGTAATTTTTTGGCAACTTGTGTGAGAAGGCTTGTTCTGTAGCTGATTTTATCCTCTTTGTCCTTTGCTAAACAAAGCCTAGCACGTAGTTTAGAGAACCTCCACACTGAGGTTCCAGCTGTACTCGTGTGAGTAATTGTGCTGAATTGAAGATGACTACTTGCTCACGTATGAGTTACCCCTGTAAATAAGCCTTGCAGGATCAAATCCTTCATTTCCTGCAGAAAAGAAGGATTACTTCTCATGGCTGGCATGGTAATTAACAGGATTTGGGAAACACATTCTTGCAGCTGCTTTCAAAATTAACTTCAAAGATTCCATTAATCCCTGCCTCAGAAAAAAATAATAATATTGTGATTACAATGTCTTTGGAGAAATAGCTGCTTAATAATGTTTTAGTTCAAAATATGTTAATAACCTATATATTAAACAAGCTACTGTTTGTGCATGTGGTGATGGTGTGCATACTCTGTTCAGAACATTACATTGAATCTGAATGCAAAATCAGCAGGTTCTCACTGTGTTGATTTATAAATTGCAGCCCAGCATTGGCAAAAGTGGGGCATAGTGAAAGTTCTTTTTTTGTGTGCTATTAACATATTGAAAAACATCACTAAGTGGGTTTTTATATTCCAGGCAGTGATTCTCTGCCCATTTTCATCAGGTGTCTCTTTACGTAACCTGAAATTGTGCTGTGTGCTGAAGCTCTGTGTACACTCAGAAATGCCTGTTCGGAGGACTTACCTCAAGCAAAAAGCTCTGTCAGAACAAAAGTGAACAAAAGACACCTTAAATTGAGGCAAGTGCCTTAAATCTGTAAGCAATCTAGTGATTAAGGCACTCTGCCCATTGGGTGTAATATATAGACTTGTTTTACATGGACAGTGACCACATCGCAGACGAAATAACCCAGGAGCAGGGACTGCAACCTTGTCTTTTAACTACTCCAAGAACCCCCAGCTTCAAGGTCACTTCTTCAGTTCTCATTGATTTTTTTTTGTGTGTGTGTGAGTGTCTGGTTATTCAGTGAATCAGCAGGAGGACTAAGACCTTCTACCAGCACATCTCCTTGTGCTGTCTTGTGTATTCACCCTGAGTGAATGGAACCTAATCCTTCTGCCCTCTTCCCTTGGGAAATGCAACACCCAGTACACCAGCAGTCAGCCTGGAAATCTGCTTTTTCCTATGGGATGCAGCTTAAATGGACAGCTGTACCTTGACTGTAGTGCCTCTGTTCTGTGTAGTTCTTGAGACTTAATTTGCAGTGGTGTAAATGACTGTCAAAGATTCAAGGATAGGAATGTTTTGTCCTTTATAGAAAGATGACAGGAAATTGCAAAGAGATTGTATCTTGTCCAGATCATTGCAACAGCAAAAGAGCCAGGCACTTTTCAACAGGGTCCAGAAGGAAAATAATCTGTAGTTATCCACAGCCTTGTTAATTTCTGACAACTATTACTGTGGGTTCTGGGATGGCAGTGTGCATAGTCATGTGCCTTCAGTGACTGCAAGTCATAGCAAACTAGTGCTGGTCACTGTGCCACCTTTTAGCTACTGCAGTTTGAATACCATCATTTGATTTCAGCCCACCTGTGGAGTTCTAATTTATTAAAATAGCTAAAGGAGTGCCTTAATAAACTTATGGAAATTCAAGAGCTAGTCAAGTAGAACACTGTTTGACCTATGGAGATAATTACAGGAATTGTCAGAGTGCCAGGGATTGTTTGGTTTTGACAGCCAGTATTGAAAGATGGATTCTGGCACTCATGCTCAGGCACTGTTATGCTGACCTGGCAATGCAAGACAGACAGAAAACTGTTTGCAGAAAATTGCTGTTATGTGCTGCATAGGTGAGAGTAGAGGCCATATGCTAATGAGCTGAGATCCTAGGGAGAAAGCAGCCAGGCAAAAGTGGTAGTCTCCAGAAAGCTGCTTCTATGACTCATGTAAGCTTGATCACAACCAGGAGCAGACTCCTTTGTACTGAAGTACATGTTACTAGATATCATTCCTTTCAGTCAGTTGCCCAGAAAATGTGATCAGTGATACCTAACAAGCATGTGCAAGTGGTGATGCTGAAACAGGTTGTCCAGAGAAGCTGTGAATGCTCCCACTCTGGAAATGTTCCAGGCCAGAGTGGATGGACCTGTGAGCAACTTAATCTAGTGGAAGGTGTCCCAGCCCATGGCAGAAGGTATGCAACTAGATGATCTTTAAGGTCCCTTCTAACACAAACCATTCTAGCCTATGCTAAGACAGAACATGAATAGTTTTCCTCATTGTTCAGACAAAATACTGCTCAGATGTTCTGTACCTGATTCAATTACCTTAAATGTGGGCTTTGAAGGATGCTTGGAAGGACATCCAGTACCCTGTCTATTAAAAATGTGGGGGGAAAAATGGAGGAACTTGTAAAGGAGGCACAAGTAGACCAATGAGGAGAGCTTACTTATGTACCTTGGGGTTGGACTTGATGATCTCTGGAGGTCCCTTCCAACCTCTAATGTACTGTGATGCTGTGATACCTTTGAATGCAATTTTCATTACAATATTCAACCTTCTCTCTAGGATTTGTCAGTTCCATCTGCAGATGTCCTTCAGGTGAATAGCTGTAACTGATGTGAATGAACCTATAGGTAACAGAAGTTGGTTTGAGATGTGCCATCTGGCTGTATCACAGAGTAGTTTTATAACAGGAAAAAGCAAGTGAAATGGCAGAATTTGTGCAGGGCTCTCCAGCTGCAGACTTCCCCTCCCAGCTGTTCATCTTTGTGCTTTTTAATATATAATTCCAAAAAATACTGTGGTGTTGAACTTCCAGTCCCATTACTTAGAGGCCAAATATTCTCTGAATTTCCAGTAAACAGAATCTTTTGTGTGTTGCTGTGGGGCTTTTTTGTTTGGTTGGTGTGGTTCTGGTTTTTAAAAAATACCATTTTAAAAATATTTTTAGTTGTTTAATGAAATACTTTAAAAAATACTTTAATAATTACTTTTAATTTTTTAATTAAATACTTACTGTCTTGTGGTTAAGAGTAATGTTGCTCACTCTTAAATGTGTGAAACACTGAGTGCTGTAGTTTCAAGTCAAGATGTGACATTAGAGAGAGGTTGTCAAACAGTGAAACAAATCTCTAGTAAAGAAGAGTTTAACCGAATTACTCTGAAATCTTGAATTCCACAGAGTGTATTCACTCATCCCAGATCATAGCTGCTTGAATCTTGCCTATACTTAAATATTGTATCTTCATTTACTTTCTGACATCCAGATTGTGTACTTTGCTAGTGTGAAAGAAAAGCAATTACAGAATTCCCATCGATTTCAATTGGCTCAGGATATCACCTCATCACGTAATTATTTTCAAGTGCCACACAGGCACCATGTATTGATCCTTTGGGCAATAGCTAATGTTTCCCTCAATGCCCAGTGCTTGTTTTTCAGGTAAATGCATTATCTTTCTGTGTTGTGTGGTGTTTTGGTTTTTTTTTTCAATAGCAAATTTATACCTGACGTTAAAAAGCATGGAAACTCTGTTCTTAGAATCAGGGAGTTGATTCAACATGTCTGGGCAGGAGACTGGGCAGTGTACATCCCACATTTCAGTCTTCTGTCCTGTGGGTATTTTTTTAATCCAGATTTCTCTAATTCTTTAGATTATGGGAGGTGTACTTGTTAAGTGTGGATGATGAGCATTCCTCAAAATTCTACTTGCAGGGAACTGAACAAAAAAAAGTACTATGAACCCTCAGGCAGTAATGGTTATATAATAAGTATGCTTTGGGATTTGCCTATAATCTAATGAGCCTCAGTTGAAGCTCTCTTCTGTAGTTTAAAACTCTCAGTATCTTCAAAGATCAACACTAAATAAAGGTCAGCTTGTAAGAACTTTATGCTGTTCCTGGATGAAATTAAACCTAATTGTCCTAATTTGAGGAACTATGCAAGAAGTACTTAGTCCTGAGAAACAGCAGGTTGAAATATCTGTATCTCATGACTCTGCTGTTGCCTAGGAAGCTGTCTTTGGAATACATGGAAAGTCCTTGAGCAGATATTTACAGTGACCTTTTTATCTGCAGAAGAGTTATAAACTTTATACATTTCTAAAATGGGGTTTTTCAATATATTTTTTTTAAGGCCCAAGCATTTGAACTGTTTAAGGCAGAAGGCTATGAAAAGTAAGGCACTTGTCAAATACTTCAGCTTGATTCAATTTCTATCTTTCACAGAGGAAAACTTTGTATGGAGAACAGATAGTAGCGGAGAATAAAGGCTTGCTTGGCTCACAGCTGGCAGACTGACAGCCATTTTTGTGCTGCATTGTAGCAACATGTATGTTCTTCTGCCTTTTGTTAGGGATGGACCTGATAGCAAACCAAGGCACAGACTTCAGCGCTGTTCCTCTTGTCGATAAGTACAGAGCATCCTAATTACATTTCATGTGTGTCAATGAAATTATTAATTATTTTTGTCCTGAGTCAAGTCTACACTGACTCTGCTGTTCACTTTACAAAAACTTCCCACTGTTTTTATTCTCTTAATTTTACTCTTGGGTGCTCTTTCATTCTTCAGCGTAGAAAGATATACCTTTGAAAATCTGCAGCCACACTGCTTTACGGGGATGCAGCCTGCTGCACCTGGTTGGCCCTGCACTGAGATGAAGCAGCAGCATAATGTCATTACCACAAGGGCCCATTTGTCAGAATTTTCTGTCAGTTTCATGTCCCTGATTTTGGGTTTTCTGTAGCTCATTGAAAAACAAACAACCCCTTTGCCCCCAGAAATTCTGTAATCAACACCTGGCTAAGCTCCCAAACACTGAAGTGCTAATTGGAAGCAAAACTGAAAAGGTCAGGCTATTTCAAGACAAGAACAGAATGTAAGATTAAAAGCAAAAATTAGGCTTGAGGGTGCAGGAGGGTTTAGAAGAATGAGTAGAAAAGCTGCTGCAGTAATTTAACATTCTTCTTGAAAAATCCTCTAGGCTGCAAATTCACTTTTGACCTTAGTTTGTACACCTAGGGGATTAATTTAGTAGAGTTTTTCATATTGCATTAACTAGCTGATATGTGTAGCACTGAGAATTTAACAGGAAAGTAAACCTGTCCTCCTCCTACTGGGATTTTCTGCATATGACAGTGGTCCTTTTTCCTTCCTCTTCTGACAAATTGGGAGTGACTTTGATTTTTTGGAGATGTTTTTAATGATGTGCCTTTGATGTTCTCTAAAACCAGTGAGTTAAAAATTGATATAGCCTCAAGTGGTCATAAACTATGTTTCCTCCTACGCAACATGGCAACAAAACTGTTTATCCTGTTTTACTGTATAATCATTACGGTTTTGCACTCATGTTCATTTTGGCTATGATGTCTCTTCTTCAATGCCTGGTGGAGAGTTTATTCAATGCTGTCGTACTGCTTGCCTTAGAAAATGCTGAGGAATTTGAGAAGCAATCTTTGAATGAAGGAAGCAGGCTACAAGTTATAGGAAATAGAAAGCATCAGATATCTTCTCAAATAGCGCAAACAACTTGGACTTTCTGCTTAAAAACAAATCCCAGAAATTAATATTGTTTCTCTTCTATTTAATCTACTTCAATTTGTTTTATAGCTTTTGGAGTGTTTACATCCATTGCTACTGGATGGGGCGCTTGGTGCCATGGTTTAGTTGATGAGATAATGTTGGGTGATAGGTTGGACTCGATGAGCTCAAAGTTCTTTTCCAACCTGGTTAATTCTATTCTATTCTATTCTACTTGAAAATATCCCTTGTGACTCCTGATGTGCACTGCTCTTGTATTCTGGAGGTCATTAAAAAGCAAAGCTTTGTTTTGCAGCCTGTGGTAGCATTGTGAGAGGTGAATGAAAAAAACAAGAAGGTCCAGCATCTTGAAAATGTTTTAAAAATTAGGTCCATCAAATGTATTGAAATAAAAGGCTGAAGGCTTTGCAGATGGATGACCACATTGTATATGGGGTTTTTTTGTAAGTTTCAGTGCCTTGCTAATGAGAATCTTATTTTCACTTTCAAATCCATTGCACTCACTTGGAAGATAACACAGTGCTTATAGATCAAAATATGTATATCACTGAAGGAGAGACTATCAAAATCTCACCTGGCAGACTTCCAGGCATCATTCTGTGCATGTCCAATGGTCACCAATCAAATGTAAGGCTATAGAATACTTAAACTGATTTCAGACTTGTAGAAAAAGATCTTGACCTCATGTGTATGGAAGTCTTCATTGACCAAAGCCAAGTTTTGATTTGTTTTCTTTTACAACTTTCCTATCTCCCTGAGGGGGCATCCTGAGACACGAAACAAATGTGTGAATCCATATTCTAGCATTCCATCAATAGCAGACCAAACTTGACAGGTATAGTCTAGGGAGGAAAGAGAAGATTTCATAAAGGCTAAGTAGCACAGCGTGAAACACTCAGGAAATAAGACAACTTGGAAAAGCTTTTAAAAATAGGAGATTTAAAAAGCAATATACTTTCCTTTTTATAGACTGGAAAAGATCCGTATTTTGGCTTTTTTTTTGGAGGTCCCAGTAAATTAGCACTAAAATCTATTTTCAAAAGTGTATTGAAATATGGAAATATTAATCAAACTTCACAAAAAGGTTTATCTTTAGCAGAACTGGTCACTGAGTATATTGAATTCATTTCTGGCTGTTGGTAACTTCTGCTTTTGTGAAAAAAATATTCCTCCTTTCAGAATCTCTTTCTTTGTTATTGGCCAAGTATTCTCTCCTGTCTTAGCCTTGAGGCTCCAGGGAGAAACAAATATATTTCTATCATATGTGGAGAGTGTAGCTGTTGTTAGAGACTCAGTTGCTTTTGCTAGGGATAGTCTATCTCATTGTACAGGAGATGAAGTACAGCCAGTAGAGCAGAGTTATATGCACTGAAGTCTATCACAGAGAAGATAAGATGCACCATCACTGGCATGTGGGTGCTTGATAGATCATAGTAGCTCTTCTGCATTCTCCTGAAGGGTCTGAAGACCTTTGTTTTCCTCTCTGGTTTCTATAATAAGAGCCAAGAGTACATATGAAGATTTTGTATTTACATCATGATTAGCTCCGCATAGACAGAATACCCTGAAAATACCATTGCTGTGCTGATAGAAACCAGAGCAGTAGAGAAGATTTTAACCAGATATTCAAGAGTAAATACATTTAGACAAGTATGCCTGCATGAATTTTCGTAAGAGAATCAATATTTTGGTACAAATCATTTTATTAGCAGTGCTGTTTACTGATGCGTGGGGATATGGTGCTGCTGATGGCTGAATGCAGCTGGATTTATTCACTCAGTTTAATACTCCTAGTTTTTAACATCTAAAGGATGAATTCTTTAGCCTGTTTCAGTACTACACACAATTGTGTTTTTGCATAAGATATGCCAGTTTTGCCATCCTTGCTGAAGTATCACAATTCCACCTGTGGCGTGCTTTCTGTGGAAATCCACCATAATTTCCATAGAGCAAACATTTGTAAGCTACCTAGCAGTATAACTGCAGTAATGCAGTCCTACCACTGTGAACATTTAGTTGGACTGTTTGGTGTTTGCCACACGTTACTTTGCAGGGTGGATTAAATCTGGGAAAGTCACACATGGCCAAAGTGGAAAGGTGAGTTTTCTGTTGAAAGCCAGCTCAGAAGAATCATGGAAATGGAGACAGCAGGGTGTTCTGCTGTAGCTCATACCCTTGCTCTGCTGGAAACTTGATTACACATCCCATCACTAATACGATAATTATATCCAGTTGTACACATAGTTATACATCTACCCAAATGGCTAAAAAGCATTTCTGTTCTGACTGGTTGTGTTTCAGAGGCACATTCCAAAAGGATGAATGACTATTCAAGGTATCAAGGAAAGATCAGGCTGTAACTGCTAGTAATTCCAAGGCAAAAAGGCAGATTCAAGTTCATTCTAACCAATTGTTTTGTTTTTATTTTCCCTAATAGAGACAAGGAGCCGGAGCTACAAATGGAAAAGACAAGACGCCTGGTGAGAATGGTAAGGGTAGACTGTGTTTCTTGATGAAGATTATTGAGTCAAGTTGAGCCAAAATATCTTCCTGCAATGACATATGACAGATAGCAATCTTCTATTAAAGTAGAGACTGGATTCTGAGCCTGTACTATGGTAAACCAAGTGACACTAGAAAAAGATAGTGTTAGGTATATGTGATAAGGACACCCAAAGACTAGGTTAAGCAGCTGCCATGTGAATGGAGATGAGCAAGAATAGGCAAATTGCACAGGACTTGCTCAAAAACAGTTTCTGCGGTCTGATTCATCTCACCTAATATTAGGCCCATAAATAAAATACCAAAGTTAGAAACCACTTGCTTGGAGCTTGTTTGAATGTTGCTGGAGATAGGTTATGGACAGAGCAACTCACATGGGGGGACTTTGTTGGATAGGCTTTTACATGAGCAAAGCTGGGCTCATGCTCCATTGCTTTAAGGGATGAGTCATTGTATTTCTCAGACTTTAGCAAAGATGCTGGCAGGAACCAATTTCTGCCCCTTAAGTAGCACAAACAATTCTAATTGGAAAAGAAAGTCAGACTGAATTTTTTTGAGAAAACAGCAGTTACTTTTTAACTGAAACATCATTATATTTCCTATAGGAAGTAAAAATGCTTTATGCACAAATAATAACTTTAGTAAGATACAGCTACCATCAGAAACATTTTTTTTCCCAAGGAAAACATCTTGATTTGCTTTATTTTATGCCCAGCTAAATATGAGGCAGCATCAGTTTGTAGACATTCGTGAACAGGATTAAAATTGAGTTATATATATATGCTGTCTGCTTCTGTTTGGTCATCAAGTTCTAATTAAAATAATAAAATCCCATCTACTGAGAAGCAGGGAGAAGTTTGCTCTCTGAAAACCCAATGGTTTTTCTGAGATGGGATATCTGAGCAATTATTTTGGATACACATTTTGATCTTTACAATTTGGCCTGAACAGAATTATAGGGCCCTTTGAGGCAACACATCCTAATACATTAAGAGACTTCTTTATGCTTAGTTTTCCTGTTATGGTGAGGTGACTTTCCCATAAGTGCTGTTTGCATAAAGTTACAGTAAATGAAATCTCTAGATGGTGTTCCCAATATGATAGAACACAAATTAGGCTGGGGAAGAAGAAATAAATATTTTGGCTTGTTAGAGTGTCTTGAATTAGTGGGAACAAATGTACCCTGACAGCAAGGCCATTTGCATTCTCAAGTTAACAGGAAAGGAAAGCAAGCAGAATTATGTCAGCCATTCAGGCAGCATGGGAAGCATGTTTTTCTCTGTACTGTTTTGAGTATGTTATGAACTGGGCTCATTTGCCTTGAATTTCTTCCCAAGTAAAATGGTCCTGTTGTCAAGTTTAGCTTAGATTTACTGATCTTGCAGCCTCTTTAAAGCAATTTCTTTTTTTCTCAAAGGGAATTTTAAGTGGAAAGGGCTGCATCATTAAATCACATACGATTCCAGCTGTAGCATGGCTTTAGGTGCAATATAAACAGATGGATGTGCAGTTAATCCTAGACAAATAGATACCAATTATTTTTTGTAATGAAATTATAACCCAAACCTGTCACCTATGTAAAATAGAGCAGCAGCAGGGGAGATGGAATAGAGTCCTCTGATCTCCTTGATCCACATGCTTGCATGAAAACAAAGCAGAATCAGAACATTGAACCTGAGATTGAATTCTAAATCAAAGAAGCAGAAATGTATAACTCTTTGTTCTTATTAGCTCTCTGTAGTTAGAACTCAAGCAGAAGTGATTTCTTCCTCTGAAAACTGGGGTGTGCTAGAAACCTACATAATATAAATCCTCCATTATGGTTTTTTGACCAGAAGTCTGCAACATGTCCACATCTTCAATTTCTGTTGTGGCTGTTATCTGCTATTTGTTTCCCTGTCAAAAGGCAACTTCCCCTTTGTGAAAAGGGGGGAGGAGGGAGAAATGTTCATCTTGTTAAAAGAAAAAGGAAGAAATAATTTGGGTTATGAAAATGTTTACAAAAGCAAACTGGTCTGGTCACTGTCTTTGTTCTTGATTACAAGATCAAGAAAAGCTGCTGAAAAGTAGCCATAATAACAAATGAAGATGCTCAGCTGTTTCCAGAGGTTTTGATTCACACAGTAGAGATACTGTTATGGGGCAAGATTTGTTCAAGTATTGCTTGCATTTTGGGCCTACCTCTGGGCTGTCCCAAAACTGGAGAAAATACTACTGAGCACAGCAATTAGCACTCTCCCTCATTAATGACATGTATGGCATTGCTTTCACTAAAGCATTTCAGGATATTAAATCTCTGAAGATTCCTTTTATAGTAGTGATAGCTTTGGTAGACACTTACGAATGCATGTACTTATTTGACCTTCGTTAGTTAGCAACATTATGTCCTTAGCTGGTTTTAGTTCCTAACACCACTGCACTGGTCTCTTTTGGCTGGTCTCCTTTCTAGGGGAGGATTTGATCACACACAAAATGCAGGTGCAGTCCCAATGTCTACTGAGCTTGCACTGTCTCATTCTAGCAGCTTTGTTTGAGCCCCCTGTCTCAGGGGATGAGCGATGGGAAAGGCTGAGATTCAGAAAAGCCAGTAGTTTGAACAAGTGATGTGCCATAGGACAAGAGTTTGTGATAATGGGAGAAGAAAATTCCACACACAAACTGTACTGGTTGTCATGTTGATGAATGGATTGTTGTAGCTATGTGCAGCCTTCATTCATCAGCAATTACCTTTCTTTAACTGTCTTCTTGAATAGTCTTCCAGACTGCTTGCTGGTAACTTGTGGTAGACAAAGAGCCTTTTTCTTTCAGAATACAGGCCACTAGCAGGCAGGATTCCTCTCCACAATATTTCATAAAATACATACCACCATATCTTCTTGGATTTATCCACTCATGCTGGAGTAACTTTTACTTAAGAGTTTTGCTGTTAAGCTTCAATGGCCTCAGTAGATGCTGGTCAAGCCCTAGGTGACATTTGTCTATCTTGACCTTTTAAACAAGTGGCAGCTTGTTCTTTTACAGGTTATGATCAAAACCAGATAGTGATTAATGTCTTCGTAAAAGAGTTACTATTCACAGGATCACAAGATGTTAGGGGTTGGGAGGGACCTTCAAAGATCATTGAGTCCAACCAGAGCAGGACCATAGAATCTATCACAGGTCTCACAGGAACACATCCAGATGAGTCTTGAAAGTCTCCAGAGCAGGAGAATCCACAACCCCTCTGGGGAGCCTGTTCCAGTGCTCTGTGACCCTCACAGTGAAGAAGTTCCTCCTCATGTTGAGGTGGAAACTTCTGTATTGTAGTTTATATCCATTACCCCTTGTCCTATCACAGGGTGCAACTGAGAAGAGCCTGTCCTCTCCCTCTTGACACCCAGCCCTCAGATATTTATAAACATTTATCAAATCCCCTCTCAGTCTTCTCTTCTCCAGACTAAAAAGCCCCAGGTGTCTCAGCCTCTCCTCATAGGGCACATGCTCCAGTCCCTTAATCATCCTGGTAGCTCTCTGTTGGACTCTCTTGAGTAGATCCCTGCTCCTCTTGAACTGGGGAGCCCAAAACTGGATGCAATATTCCAGGTGTGACCTCACCAGGGCAAAGTAGAGGGGGAGGAGTACCTCCCTCAATCTGCTGGACATAGTCCATTTTTTTCTAACTTCAAATTTAGAATCACTCATTTTCCTGATACATACTGAAAATAAGTGAGGCATGTGGTTAATTCATATTTGTTAATTTTCTTGGAATACCCCATTTTTCATTCAGCAATATGAATATCTATAATAAGCATATATATTTTTTTCCATGTGATGAATTACATGACTTCCTGGATCTGAGTCAAATGAAAATTATCAGGTTTTGCATGAACTTCCATGTCATGGTGGGTTAGGTCTATGCAGTCAGTTGTACTGAAAAAGTGAAGCTCTTTTCAGTTTCTACTCATTCTGAAGCATTTAGACTGCCAGTGTACAATCTCTGCTTTGCGTGGTCAGAAAGCTATACAAGAATAAGCGCTCTGTGTTTCCTGCTTTCCATACAGTATATAATAGGATGCCTTTACATAACAATAAATGAACAGAGTTAATAAAAGTGAATTCTTGTGCATCTAAAATGGAGTCATCTCCACTTACATCTGAATGCTTACAGAAAGCATCAACAGTAATGGTAAAGAACTGTGAAAGAATGATGCATGGTAGAATAGAGATCCTTCTGCTAAGCTTTCCTCAGGACATGCATGTTGCAGTGTTAAGCACAGTCCATTCACGCACTTCATTTACTCAAGGAATGTGGGAAATTCTGCACTCTGTGCACATTGCTCTCAGGAATAAGGAATCTTGGTAGGTCCAACAGAGTGAATAATCATCTTCGTAGTTATTTATGCAGAGTGCTTTGCTTAATAGAGCTATAATTCCTGGCTAGAGGCCAGGATCATTATTGCAGTATGGTCTAATATAAATAGCTGTTTAAGAACTCAAAATTAATTTTCCACTAATATTCTCCAATGACTATGTAAAAATGCACTGGTTTTGGGAACAGCCCTACAACTAAACTCACATGTAGGGGAAAAGGGAGGGAGCACAAGGCTAGTTTGTATAAATATCCAAAGGATCTCATGGAACATGGTTTACTCTGTATGGGTCTAGAGGTCACATTTCTTTAGTTCCAGGAAAGGACAGTAACTGAGCTGTAGCATTGCAATGCTTTATGCACTTCTCTTCCCACCCCCCAATATTGCTTGAATGGCAAAAGATGAACTGGGTCTTGCAAGAAAGAAAGTACTGAATCGATGTAAAAACCCTCCCAAACCTTTCAGAATACTTCCTTCTGATATTTTACCCCCACAGCACTAGTCAGAAGTTAGAATGTGGAGTATTGTATGAAACTGAGTTTTCCTGGATATTAGAAGGAGGAAAATCACCTTGCCTTCTTGTCACTATGGTGTTCTCCTAAAACTCTCTTGTCCCTTGAAAGTGGAGCTTCATAGATATGACCTCACAGTCTGTCACACAGTCTTCTTTCCAGTTCTTTCAGTTTATAGTACAGACTTGGGCTCTGCATATCTTGTACAACCTAGCTGGTACTAGAGGGGATTTAGGAAGTGAGATGAGAATTACTTGCTGTACTTCATTCCCTGTCTCTTAAATTAGGAAGTCTGTGCCTCAGCAGCATTTCTAGTTTAATATGCAGCCATCACAGGTTTATATGCAACCATCAAATAATATAACACCTTCACAAACCCTAAATACCAAAGTGTTTGAGCCCTCAGCATAGTTACATAACTTGTGTTTGATTGTGTAAAGATCACTCAGGCTGAGGAAGGTGTAAAAATCCTGTGTGACTGCAGCACCATGATCTGTAGATGAGAGTGTTTCAGATGAGAGGAGAAGAATTCAAAGTAAACAGTTCTAGATGAATCCCATCTCAAGACATATCTAGGCACGGCAAAACCACTGTAGGCAGCCTTATCTGCTAAGTTTCATTTCAGGCACTTTCTTGGGGACAGCTACACATTAAGGTTACCCAGAATTAAACCGAATAGATAGCTCTTAGGTCCTTGCCTGGCCTATCACTCTTCTTTTGCCCAGACTGCTGTGTTTATCAAGGACTCTGTTCATCCCTTCAGGCAGCCAACATGTCTCAGCTAAAGACAGATCCAGCCTTTAATAACAGGGCTTTCAGATTGTTCCCAGATCTTCCCAAGAGAGGATGCTGAAAAGAAGGGAGGGGAATTATACATGAACTTAATTTCCTCTCCTAGGTGAATTTCCATTTCTGGATGCTAGGGATAACTATAAGTCCTCTTGAGAGGAATACTGTGTGCTTATTTATTTGGAGCAGTGATGACAATGAAGGATTGTTCAGAAGACTTTTCATTTCAGTTACTTTTGATGTTTGTCTACCAACAAAAACTTCTAAAGAAAAAAAAGAAGTGTGTTTGAGATAAAGTCGACACCTTCTGTACTGAAACTTCACCTGCCCCCACATGTGTCTGTACATGTGCAGTGGCCATCTGGTTTCATGGAGAGGACACTATGGTGGAATTTAAAACAATGAACATACTTAATCTGAACTTAAGTAATACTTGTAAAACAGCAGATGCTGTTCTTATTCTTCTGTTATCTGATGATCTCCCCAGCAATCAGCACCAGAACAAGGGGACACAGTCTCAAGCTGCACCAGGGAAGGTTTAGACTCGAGGTGAGGAGAAAGTTCTTCACTGAGCGAGTCGTTCGTCATTGGAATGGGCTGCCCAGGGAGGTGGTGGAGTCACCGTCCCTGGAGGTGTTCAAGGGGAGATTGGACATGGCACTTGGTGCCATGGTCTAGTCATGAGGTCTGTGGTGACAGGTTGGACTCGATGATCTTTGAGGTCTCTTCCAACCTTAGTGATACTGTGATACTGTGAATCTGATTGGATACTGTGCATTACTGCTGCTATTGTGCATTACTTCAGCTGGTAATGAAAGTTTGTATTTTAAAATATTCAGGCAGAAGCATTTAAAAGTAAAAACAAACCAAGAAGCATTGCATTAAGTTTCATCAATTAGCAGAGCCAGCAGTGCTCAGGTGGTCTGGCCAACATCTTGCCTTTGGAATTCTCTGCAAGTTTTCATTTTGTGTATTGTTTATAATTACACTCATGACTACCAAGTCAGTCTAGCTACTGACACAAAACCCACAACATTATGCACATGTTGATACCTAATGTTAATTATGCAGCTTTTTCTCACATTTTTTAGATTTCTTCCTTCCTAGGATTGCGCTGGAAAGGAAAACAATAGTTTCCTGTCCAATAGAAGAGTAGCAAGGGAGCAAATTAAATGCAGAAGTCTCACAGGAGGGAAAAACAAAGCAGAAAAGAACAACTGTAGGGGAGCATTTTCACCTTTTTAAACTCACTTTTTAAGGTGAGTTTAAAATTTCATATTTTTATTTCTCTTTTCCTTTAGAGGAAAAGGTCCCAGCTAGCTGGTATCTTTGAGATGGAAAAACCCTTACACTTAATGTTCCTGCTACAGATTAATCTGTCTAGGTACTTATATGGTCTTCACCACCACAGTAACTGGGTGTCTTCCAAGTATTTAAAAATAGAGATAGCAATAACAATGTTTGCTCCAGTCCATCTTTTTCTTTCCAGCTTGCTATGAGAATAACTTGACTAGTTTATGGGATCTTTGTTTTGCACATGCTGCCTGCATACAGCTGGGGAAGCTCGTGTGCCCTGCTTACATGTGATGCTCTCAAGCTGATTTCACTCAAAAATTCAGCTGAATTTCTAAAAATGGGAGAAATGCACACATTATAGGAGTATGTTTGCTTGTATACTACTGTACCTTTGCAGGAGGTAGAAATTAGAACGTCAGTGTTCCTGCAGTATTAGAAGGAACCCAAGGAAATCATTATGAGTTGCAGCCCTATTAGATGGTGTGCATCTCCTTGAATGCTTGCTGTGCTGTCAGGCAAACCAGGTTTGGTGATAGCATGGAGGAGCAGTGAAATTATTTGCCTGGAAGAATGGAGTCTGTAAAACTAAAGGTAGAAAGAACAACATTTAAGTCTGAGACCCAAGCCACTTCAGGATACCCACAATGATCTTCATGTGCTCCTTTGTCCTTGAGGTTTTGGGGTTTATTTTGTATTTCCATTGAGTGTGGCCTGTTATACTCTAAGTTTGGTCTTTCTGATTTCTATTTTTTTGCCCTTAGCTGGCAGCTACTCCTTGTTAATGTGCTCCTTGACTATGCAGCATGGAGAATGAGACTTTTTCCATGACTGGCATGTAGCTTCCACTAGTTTGCTTCCACAAATGTGCATTCATTTTAAACTGTTGTTATAAATACTCTGAGAAGAGGGATGCTTAGTTCTGCTTTGCTGCTAGCAGGAACCTAAACAAAGGGCAAAGGTCAAGCCAATCTCTTGATAACCCTAGGAAAAGTAACTTCTGAAATAAATCTGTGCCTACATCATCAAGGATCTTTTGGGGCTGCATCAAGACTAGAGTCAATGGCATTATGTAAGCTTGTGTATTTACCCTGGAACTCCACGGAGCTGGGCTGACTTGCACAAGTTGTAGATCTATCCATCTGTGTTCCCAGAAACTAACAACAGATGATTAAAAGCCTACAAGAGGTGGATATAGCTCAGCTGCATTTTTATTTATTTATTTGAGGTGACAAATGAAGGAGGAACCCAATCAATGCATGATAGTGGTTAACAGGATGTTGTAGCAACGTCACTTTTTTGGCTGTACGTGCGATCTGCCTGCCTTCATACACTGGACTGCT
The DNA here is from genome assembly GCF_014839835.1 of Dryobates pubescens. Taxonomy (NCBI): domain Eukaryota; kingdom Metazoa; phylum Chordata; class Aves; order Piciformes; family Picidae; genus Dryobates; species Dryobates pubescens. Next base: position 19,049,174 of record NC_071623.1, on the reverse strand, counting down.
CTTTAATTCTGTTTTTCTTTTCCAGAAAAGATTTGTAAATGAAATCAAGATGATTTTCTGCTTAAAAGTGTTCTGTGTATGTTAGTAATTTGGTAAATGAATAATAATTTTTTTCTTAAAGTTTTTAAGACTCTAATTTATAGCACACAGCTGTCTTAATACACTTAGCTTGATGCTCCAAAATTAGCCTGCAATTTGGTGTTATCAACCTCCCTTGTGTAAGCAGGCACCAGAATTTAGAACAGCAGGAGTGTTGCAGACTTGATTAAAATTTAGTCCTTAGCTGAACTAGTGACAAGAACAGAGAGAGGTTAAGACTGCAAAAAGAAATTAGATGCTGCAGCATGAACCAGCTCAAAATTGCACCTTCAGACTCAGTGCTCAGAGTGGATTTCAGAAGGTTTATGTAAAGTGTCTAGGTTGCCTGTACAGTGTAAGAGAAGTGTATCTCAAAGTGGGACTTCAGCCCATAGAATCATAGAATCAATAAGGTTGGAAAAGACCTCAGAGATTATCAAGTCCAACCTGTGTCTCATACCCATGTGTGTCTTGGGTTCCTACGTTGAACGGGAGCTGTTAATAGCAGACTCTATCCTTCTTTGCAGATTAGGAGTGCAATTCCTCCTGCCTGGCTGTATCAATGTAAGCTGTCATGAGAGATCTAAAGCTCTATTTATTATCAACAGAGAAAAGTGGATTCTTTTGTGACATGATGCTTATCAGATTGAGCTTCTCTGGATAGCCTGATGTTTATAGATCCTAAACTGATTTAAGTATGAAACATCTGATTTCCTCAGATCTATCAAGGATGAGGAACTTGTGGGTAATACAAGAATGAGAGTCTGTAATTTCTATCTTTGGAGTTGAATGAATGCTCTAACAAGGTGTTTTAGAATGTTGGGTTTGGACCTGGGTTTTTAATTTCTCCTTAATTCCATCTCAAACATCTCCATCCTTATTTGGTACTGTCTCATGTCAGCTTTTCCAGATGTTTTCTCTATGGAAACATGGATGTGAAAACACAGAAATGTTTCCTAGCTTGAAGTCTTTGTTAGCTAGGCTACTGGCTGAGATGAAAACAATGACTTTCATCTGAGCACACTTTTTCCTCAGACCACAATGGGTTACAAATAGGAAGGCCTAAGAAAAATACATTTTATTTTCCAAGGAAGAATTCTGAAGAAAAGGAGAAATTTAGATAATACTGGATCTGGCAAAGGCATATCAAGCATCTGGAAAATGAGGCAGGGTGCTCTGGCAGCTCCTGGGAGATATTGTGCAGTCCAGAGAATGGAAGTACTCTCTCAGCACTTTTCTAGGGTCTCACAGTAATATCATTTAATCATAGTTGATGAATGAGTACTCTAACTCTGTTTTGAGTATGTCATATTTCATTCTACTTATACCTAAAAGCCCCTGAGACTGCTGGTTGACTCTGGGTGGAGAAAGTATTAATTATTTGGTAGGTTTTAGTGAAACACTGGCACTCCACAGCGACCAATTTACTAGCTCCTCTAAAAGCTGCCAATAAAAAATGGACATGTACAAATGTATTCATTAGCACAAACTAATTAAAATCCAGGCTAATAGCCAGGAAAGGAATACATTATTACAGGATTTTGGAATTCATTATGTCTGCACTAATCCAACAGTAACTATCCTGGATCTGCAGCTTCTAATCTAAGTTACAGATCTCACACTGATAGCCAGACAGCTGAGAGATGGCCTTTTGGATTACCAATGGCCATTTTACTCTCGGCTATTTCTGCTTTCATAGGTTCACCAGAAGTGCTCTTTTCTTGGAATGTGTTGCAACAGCTCTCTTTCAAACACAACATTTAGGACAGAGTCTTTCAGTTGAACATCTTTAGTTCTATTGTACAGGGGCGATCCATTATCTTCCAATGCATTGTGACTTGAGTGTTTTATAGTTTGAAGCTTAGATTAGACTTTACTTTTGTAGTTGGTTGGGTTTTTTTTTTAAGGACTTACTCTTTTTCCCTGCTTTATTAAGACTCTTTAGCTAAACAGTGCTGCAGTATTGCATGTAAATGATTTTGCTGGTAACTTTCTGTTTCAATGTTCATAAAATAATTTAAAATAAAATTCTACATTATAAAATAATTTCATTCTCATTAAAATTGGTAACACCTTAAGAATTTCAGGTCCCTATGGACATTGCAGAGAGTTTCTGACCCACGTGTCTGACAGGAAGCAAGAATCAGCTATGGACACTGTTCCCCACAGCAAACTCCTGACCAAGCTGGCAGCCAGTGGCTTGGACAGCAGCACTCTGTGCTGGGTTAGGAACTGGCTGGAGGGCCAGAGAGTGGTGGTAAATGGTGCCACATCCAGCTGGCAGCCAGTCAGAAGTGGTGTGCCCCAGGGATCAGTGTTGGGCCCAATCCTGTTCAATATCTTTACTGATGATCTAGACAAGGGGATTGAGTCCACCATTCATAAGTTTGCAGATGACACCAAGTTGGGAGCAGGTGTTGATCTGTTAGAGAGTAAGAGAGCTCTGCAGAGGGACCTTGACAGGCTGTAGAGATGGGCAGAGTCCAAATGATGTCATTTAACAAGTCCAAGTGCCGGGTGCTGCACTTTGGCCACAAAAACCCCATGCAGTGCTACAGGCTGGGATCAGAGTGGCTGGAGAGCAGCCAGGCAGAAAGGGACCTTGGGGTACTGGTTGATAGCTGGCTGAACATGAGCCAGCAGTGTGCCCAGGTGGCCAAGAAGGCCAATGGCATCCTGACCTGCATCAGAAATAGTGTGGCCAGCAGGAGCAGGGAAGTCATTATGCCCCTGTACTCAGCACTGGTTAGACCACACCTTGAGTACTGTGTCCAGTTCTGGGCCCCTCAATTTAAGAAGGACATTGAGACACTTGAACGTGTCCAGAGAAGGGCAATGAGTCTGGGGAGGGGCCTCGAGCACAAGCCCTGTGAGGAGAGGCTGAGGGAGCTGGGATTGTTTAGCCTGGAGAAGAGGAGGCTCAGGGGAGACATCATTGCTCTCTACAACTACCTGAGAGGAGATGGTAGACAGGTGGGGGTTTGTCTCTTCTCCCAGGCAACCAGCACCAGAACAAGAGGACACAGTCTCAAGCTGCACCAGGGGAGGTTTAGACTCGAGGTGAGGAGAAAGTTCTTCACAGAAAGAGTAATTTGCCACTGGAATGTGCTGCCCTGGGAGGTGGTGGAGTTACCGTCCCTGGAGGTGTTCAAAAGAAGATTGGATGTGGCACTTGAGGTCTGCTTCTGGGAGTCAAAAGGACACATCTGCCTAGGAAAGCTGGGAAAAAAGCATTCCTGGCTTCTTTTAGTCAAGAAAATAAGACAACAAATGGAAGACATGTGGGTTTGGACCTTTTTTGTCAATGTGTGATGGATGCTGTCAGCGGAGTACATAGACACAAGCTTTGCCAATCAATCATGAGTCATCACCATCAGCACCACTTGGTTTCATTTCAGACAAACTTAAGCCTTTGGTTTAAATTTGTTTCTCTATCAAGTTCAGGAGAATGAATGAGCTCTGCCATACTCCAGTGGAAAGAAAGCTGGAGAGTAAAGTTCCGTAAACAATACTGCGTATGTTTAGCACACTGGCAAACAGGCCTGTGTCCAGGTGCAAGATTTGGAGCTGTTTTTCTCATGTCCAGAGAGTTCAGTGGAAATCTTGGAAACCATGGCCTATGCCAGAGAAAATGGTCACAACTTCATTCTAAGTATTTATATTTTCTTAATGAGTGACCACATAAAATCAAGAGACTGAGTCGTACTATGGAGTCCTTTGGAGTTCTCGGGAAAAAACACACCACCAAGCCCAAACATTCCATTGTGGAAGAACTCAAAAAGAAACTGTAGTTTTTGGCTATTCCCTTCATTCCTCCCACACCACAGGCAGACCTTGAAACAATGCAATCTAGAGGCTGTCCTCAGATGCAGCAGAATTAGCATAGATTTTTGGTCTTTATTCATCATTTTAAGAAGATTACTGCTGCTACATTATCATTTCTCTATTAAATGGGCTGGCTGAGGTCCAGAGTGAGTTGGAATTGGAATACTTCCCCCCCCCCCCCCGCCCCCTCTTTTATTTCTTTTTGGTTTTGCAGTAGAAGATGCTGCACACAAAATCAGCGAAGAAAACCGCAGAGAGGGAAGGTGCTGGTTTGTAATTTCTCCCCGGTATATCTCCTTGTGTGAGCTCCTAACTCCTACTCCATTTGGTTCTAAGTTTCAATTTTAACGAACCTAAATATAAGCACACCCACAACTGCCATTATTTTTGGAGTGGATACTATGCAAGATCACTAAGAAGTTATTGAGTGTTTCCTCTAAAAAGTATACATAGATCCACATTTACTTGAAACGTTAACTGCCATAAATCTGACCCTAGCTGCAAGCTTCACATGACTCTTAGGGCATCATGTTAATTTCCTATGCCTGTAAATAGTTTACTCCAGGATTATGTGGCACCACAAAGTATATTTAGGGGCAGATCTCCTGACTGAACGCATAGAAACTAGCATCTAATTAACCTTAGCTGAGAGAGAAATAGGTGCTTCTGTTCTGCTGTGTTTGTGAGGTTTCTGGCCTAGCAGCAAGAGGCTGAATATAGATTCCACTTCTGTTAATCACAGCTTAGCATTTCAGTGTATTTGCTGAGATATTGAGTGATCCAGCCTAGAGATGCAGCTCTCCTCTTCCAGGGCCTGGGATACCTTTTGTTGTTGTAAGTGATGCTGTCTGAAAGTGACAAAACATCTGATAAGCTTGACCAAGCATGCCAGAACACAAAACAAAATGCAATGCAGACTTTCAATTCAGGCAGTTCAAAACCAGTGTTCTACTGCCCCAGTGGCTTGCTTCAGGAGAAAGTCTGATCTGTGTTGGTTAAAAAAATAAATAAAATTGCTCTGGTTCTTGCTAGTCAGAAGAGGCTGCAGAGAGAAGCAGCAGAAAACTGAGGCTCAGTTGGTACAGGTTGCCATAGCTATTCTGGTAGCAATTTCTGCTGGTGTATGCAAGCCCAGGAGGCATTCAGTATAGCTTTTAACTAGTCATTGTCTTGTACCAGTAAATAGTTTTTTGCCCCTGAGACCCCTTATTCTCACAGTGTGCTCTTGAGGGCTGGGTGAAGCATAGGATGCTCTGGTGTGATTCCAAGTTACTGGTGCTCTCTCCTAGGCAGGTCAGGCTGTTACGATGGGTTGAGTTACTTGTGCTTTACTTTCTTGCAATCTTCATAAAAGCTGATGTTTTTCATCTTTTCCATGAGCAGTTTATGCTCTGGATTGTTTTTACAGAATCATTAAGGTCATCAAGTTCAATCATCAACCCAGCACCTCCACACCCACTAAATTGTGTCACGATGTTCCATGTCTATGCATTTTTCGAATGCCTTCAGGGATGGTGACTTTCTTGCTGTCTCCCTCATGGTGTGTTTCTGTCTCACTCCTCATTCTTTCTCTTTCTCTAGGGAATTCAGCGCAGCTAGATCAAGAGCTACTTCTCCCTTTAACTGCCTAAGATTCCCTCCTTATTTTGCTAGGCAAACCTCTGTTCTGAGTCTTAGTAACAATATATATTCACCAAAAGAAGGTTACTGACTAATGCTATAACTTGAAGTCATGCTAGACCCTAACCCAAAGTCTTTAGTTTCTTTCCAGTTTCACAAAATGTTTACTGTTTCCCAGATTAGATTTAAGCAAGGGCCAGGTGAGTAGACAGCAAAGAAGCATCTGGAAGAAGAGCACCACATTTAAGAGACAAAGCAGTCTTCAAAATGGAGGTATTGGAAACAAGAAGGCTTTTGATTGTTCTCTCTGTGTGCCTTATTAGCCTGAGAAGGAAGGAACAAATATTGAATTTCTAGAGCAAAAGAGAAGACAAATATTTAATTGGTTCTGTTTACATTCAGGTCTAAAATTTGAGCATTGAAAAAGATGAGGTGGGTTTTATTGTGACGGGGACTATTTCTGTGGTGTGTGGTATACTGCATCCTGCATATGCCCAAACACTTGCCATGCCAGTTAGGAATTTAATGCCTAACCTACATCCTTCATTGCAATAACCCTGCTTGTGTTTTCTGACAGAGAGGAAATACATGCAATTTCTAGTCCTTCTTGTAGATGCTAAACTTGTAAGCTTATGGGGCTTGTAATCCTCAGAAACAGGGGAAGTAAAAATGGGTCTATACAGATTAGTGAACTGTGGGCTAGAATAGTGACCTGAGGTTGGTCAGCCATGTGTGTCAGCTAAGATGCTGTTTCTGATCAGATTTATCGACAATCTGACAGGTAAGTAAATCCAAACAGAACTTAAAAAGTGCTTGTAAAATCTTAAATTCCCACAGGGGAAAATGTTTTCTAGAGAAGTGTTAAATGAGTAGCAGAGTTAAGTGCTAGAGAAGTGCTCGAATACAGAATGTATAAGAGCTTTGATTAATTTTTGTCTTCAGTGTAATCATCTTAAGTGACTCAACTGCTTGGGGGTTTTTTTGGGTGGGTTTTTTTTTGCTGGTGGTGTTGTTTTGGTGGTGTGTGGGGTTTTATGTTTTTATCCTTTTTTTTCTTCCTTGAGGTTAAAAGATTAAAACTTAGAAAAACCTGAAAACATCAGTGCAGGAAGATTCACATTCCTTGTTGGGTTTTTTTTGGACCCCTTTGAAGATTTCCCAGCTATTCATAACTTTTAATTTCGTTTACATTCTTTTACTCCTATTATATACACTTATTTTGTTTATTATAATGTGGACTGGTGGCAAGGCCAACTAACAAAGCTGTTGAACTCTGCTGGTTAAAAGCTCCCTTTTCAGTTGTGCACAGCCTTGCCAAAATCCAATTGCCTAGTCTGAAATTTGTCATGCTGATTGCTTGCCTCCAGCAGAATTATTTTGGAAGAGTTCAGCAGAGTCATTCCAGCTGTTTCCAAAAATGAAGTCTGAACAAAATGCTAGCATGACTAGCAATTAAAAACAATTTCTAGTGGCCTTTTCACTGTTTTGAGCCTTTGTCATTTTAAACAGAAACATAAGATTTGCCATCTGGGATGTGACTTTTCTGTGTTCAAAACTGGCCAAGTTATAAATGTTTAGAAAGAGAAGTCGTATGCTTGCATGTGTTCAGTGAAGCAGTTAATTTATTTTTTTAAATGAAAACTAAACATCACCAAGCCAAACAGTAAGCATTAAAACAAACCAACAACATCTTTGCAAAGCTTAAGGAAAATATAGTTTTCTTTAACTGCTGCTACATACTTCTCTAAGTTATGCTTTGGCCAGGGACTGAAACTAAAAGCTTGACAGTGCCCCTTCTGTGTTCCCAAGAAACTCTGACTGCTTAGGAGGAAATGTACCTCTTTCCTTGGAGCCAGATGGTCACAGAAGCTGGTGCAGGGAGGTTAAAGGGTGGAATGACAAAGGAGTTGAGTAAGTCTCATCAAGAAACTACAACTCTAGAATATTAGGGAGGGTTTGATACTTCTGAATGGAAGCTTGGACTGCAAGGGTGGAATATAACTTGGGATGAGAAAAGGAGAGGAGAGCAGTATCCAACTTGTGTGGGATGGGGCTGAGGTGGAATTCTGAGGTTAGGGGATGCCTTGGTAAGTTTGGGGACTAGGACTAGGCAAATACAGAGCTAGCATTGTTGAGGGCACTAGGAACCATGATTAGAATCTAAACTGTCAAAGAGGAGGGGCTAGCTCTGAGTTTATACAGATGAAGTGGAACAGAAATAGCCACTGCATCTGAAGGCATCAACAAGCAATGAAGTCCCTGAACCTGCAGCTTATACCTTCATCCATTGTCTCATTGTTCCTTTCCTGTCAGCAGTATGAAACCCACCGGCAATATATGCAGCTCATCCCATTTCCAGCTGATTCAAGTAGAGGACAGCAGCCTTCTACCACTATGAGTTACCTCATTAAAACAAGAGGTCTATGTGGTGGATCGAACAGTTCCAAGCAGCCATGCTGAGAGCAATGTGGGTGTCCATATGTTGTAGCAGAAAATACTATTATTGTTTTTCTTTAAATCTGGGAAATGTAGCATGGCCCTAAGACTGAAAGTTGCAATGTCAAGATTTTGAAACAGGATTCTCTGGAATTCTGGAACATCAGCTGAATTAATTGCATGATGATACCAGTGTTGTTGGTCATTTGCTATTTTTTGCGACTTAACTATTTTAACATAGCTTGTGTGTATGTTATAAGTATACAACTGAAGCAGGAGGGAAACCTTTGTTCTCTAATCTCAGAGTTTCATGTCAAGTAGTCATGTCATGTCTATTTGATGTCTATACCTGGCGCTGGGTTTAGTAACTCTAACTGCAGTTGCAGCACTTCACTAAATCAATGCCCACTCTTCCCGATAAAATTGGTTTTAAATAGCCATTGCTGAAAGGCATCAGGGGAAAACTTAGTGCAGTGAAAACAAAGAATGAATAGGAACCCTTCTGTTCTTCCAGACAACCTCACATCATTAAGCTTGTGTATTTGTTTTGGTTTAAGATATATTTGTGGTTTTTGTATTTAAGGCATTTTGTGTTTAACAGCTGCAGCCTCCAGCACCTTTTGACTTTCAGGGAGATGCAAATCTCTAAGGATACCAAACATTTACCATAAATCTGTAGCAAAGGATGTATTTTTGAGCCTTGCTGAGATTTACTGTGTTAGGGTGTGTATGGTTTTGTTTGTTTTAGTTTGGTTGGTGTTTGTTTTGTTGTGGGTTGTGGTTTGGTGTTTAGGTTTGGTTTGGGTTTTTGTTGTAATTGAGCTTGAGATGAAGGATCAACACCCACTCCTAATCCTTTTATTTAAAAATGCCCAAACCCAACCCAGTCAGACAAAACCACCCCCACCAAAACCAAAAAATTAAAATACGGACAAGAAAAAAGACAGAAACCCCAAATGACAATGAAACCCCAACCAAAACAAATTAATCCAAAATAATCCAACCAAAACAAAGAATCCCCCAAACTACTGAAAAGCCCCAAAGCGCCAAACACCACACCCCCCAAACCAAACCAAAACCCAACCAACAACTGAATGACCATGTGTAGTGACTACCTGACAGAAATCCCTGCCCAGCTTAATGCCATTTCTCTCTCTTTCATTGTAACTGTAAGGTCTTCACATGTTGGGGGATGACAAGGCAGTCACTGGGAAAGGTGTTGTATATGGATGACCATTGCTTTCTCACTCTCTTATTCCTCCATCTTGAGGCCATGTATACTGTAAAGGTGATTGGGGTTGCACTAAGGGTATTTTAGAAGGGGTGGTTGTATATGAACTCTGAGGTGGTGCTGCTGGACCAGGATGGGAGGGGAAAAAAGGGAGGATGGTCCCTTTTGGAGAAGGAGGCGGCAGGCAATGCTCCAAATTGCTCCAGGTGAGTAAAGTGACTTTTTACAGCTTGGGTGATGGGCTAGTGTGGTACTTCATAGCCACCACTTTCAAATGCACTGCATTTCAAGCTTGTACAACCTTTCTTTGTGTCCTTGGTGTACTGTGTGGGTTCGCTAAGTGTACCATCTGTCAGGATAATGAGACCATTTTCCTTTCCCTGCTCCATAACCTTGTGATACAGAAAAAGAGCTAGGAATATGGCCCCACCTTCTCTTTTCACTGGGACTTTATTGGAAACCCATGCTTGCTTTTACCAACATTTGATAAAGAAAGTTAAAAATAATGTGGATGCTTCTTCTTGTTACACACCTGGGAACAAGCCCACTGCAACCCAGCCTTAATGACCTACACTCTAGTCAGATGCTTGTCAGAACATATAACTGCAATTTCATAGGACAACAGCCCCTCTGCTTTTCATCTGAAATAGCATCAAGTTCAAAAGAGGACATTGCTGAGTCAGTGACTGGGACCTAGAAGGTTTGGGATTTTATTTCTTTATGAGATGGGAAAAGGAAAAAAACAATAATCAAAAGAAGCAGGATTTGAAGTAGTGCCTACTGGCTTTGGTGTCTGACCTTGCTCATTAATTTCTGCTACTTTGAAAAGGCTTGGAAAATTACATTACCCTATACCATCAGTCGTCACTCAATAAATACAGACACTAAAGTCACGGATGAAAAATCCCACAGAGCTTTGGTATTGACTGGTTAGAATTCCAGCCTTTAGCCTCACAATACAGTAACCGTCTATTAGTAATGAACAAGTTGCTGAGAAGGGCAATTTGCCCTTCTGGATTCATTCCCCACTCTTTAAGAGAATCTATTCATTGCTGGTTTTTACTCCCTTATGCTAAGCAGTAAATTGTCCTATGTGCCACTAAGATCTTTTCTGTTATTCTGAGAGGAAATTGTGGAAGAACAGAGCTCGTCTTCTGTCTCAGGGCGAATAGTCCTATTTACCTTAGCACCAGTTTCTATAGTAGGGGAGGGGAAAGAAAAAAAGACAAGGATGTGTGAAGGGTTTGTATTTCTTCCATTAAGAACCAATGAAGCAGTAAGTTGGGTGCTTTGGCATTTAAGGAATGTGGGTTTATACTTGTCCTGTGAGATCAGAATTCTATATTAAGTGCATATCAGCTAAAATTTCAGTGCAGAAGCCATTCCTCCTCCTTAGCCATAGGTGCTGCACAGGACCTAGGAAGGAGAGGGAACGTGTTGGAACAGTACTAGGAGATAGTCCCTGTGGTTTTCTATGCACTTCATGCAGACTATAATCTCATGTCAGTGAGGGACTTCCTTCTCTTGCATCAGCAGTGAGAAAAATGCCTAGCAACCATTAAAACACGGCTAGCTATTATTTTCAAAGGTATTTGTCTTCTCTGGGTGCATCTAGTGCCTGGTACCAGATCTGACCAAGGTACATGTGACTCTCTTTTTATTTTCTCTTGATGTAGTCTCAGTCCTGCCTTGAACTAGTGGCTGCCTTTAACACATGCTAGGTGCAGCAAGATTCCTTTGAACATCTCCACTCCTTGGCTGAATGGCAGCAGCTGTCACTTGCCTCATTATTAGCTAAATAGCAGAGCAGAGGTTTGATGTTTGCAGTACCTTGAAAGTTCAATTATAGTTCTCACAGCAACTGTCATTTGGCTGCTTGTTCATAGAAGAAGCATTTGATGTTGCTTGTCGTGGTGTTAACTGTAATCCCTTATTAGGGAAATGTAAAGTCTTACTGACATGTGCTTAAAAAATCCACGAGGCTTTTGGCCATGAAATAGTCACTCCATAGCATGCAGATACACATACAAAGACAAAAAATATAAATCTTTATCCTTGAAATAAGTTGAAAGCATAGCAAGAGGTGCTGATGCAGGTTTTTGTCTGTTCAAGTATGTATTTATAACAAGAGAAATGTATGCAGAATGTTCTGTCAGCTCCTGAGGGAACATGAGAAGATCCAGATCGGCTGCACAACTGGCAGCTTCACTGGCAATCTCAGCAGAGGGAACAACTGTTCGTTTTGACCTGCTATTGAGGGTGAGCTGTTCTCTTCTTGCTAGCAATGGGGTGCAAGTACACAGATGGAGTGGTGTGAGAAGGCATGCCACTCTTTATTTACCCTCCTTCCTGGAGCACATAAAATTTCTTGGCTGCTACAGTGTAGTACCTTTCATAAGGGATAAATAATTAATTTGATAAGAAGGAATTTCATATGAAATAGCAAAGAAGTGTGTTCATGTGAAATTCTATGATGTGTAGTTCAGGCACCACTCAGGCTCAGGGAGTGATGTTCCAGCTGAACCAGACACCCTGAGCTCCTTTAATGGAGAACTAGCCAGTACAGAAAGTGGATTCAAGGATGAGATCCCTGTTATCCTAAAATGTCTGCCTAACATAGGTCAGATGAATGGTACCCTTGGAGTGCCTATTTTTTCCCCATTGCTTTCTTTCTAAAGCGAGGTGCTGCAGGGCTCTGATGTAAAACACTTGCAAGGTTGTTTCTTTGCTGCTTGGTTTTTCTGGGGTTTTTGTTTTGTTTTGGGGGTTTGTGTGTGTGTTTGTGTATTTTGTTTGTGTTTGGGTTTTTTTCCTCTTTTTTGTTGCTCTTTTGTGGTTGTTTGGTTTAGGTTTTGGTTTTGTTTTGGTTTTTTTTTTTCTTTGTGGTTGGACTCGGTGATACTAAATGTCTTTTCCAACCTAAAGTGATTATATGATTCTAAGCTAGGTGAGTTCTTCTCAGAAATTTATTTAGAATCCAGTTTTTAAATGTTTGGCCTAATGAGCTTCAGTACAATATGTAACATGGATTTCCAAATGACTGTTGGGCAAGATAGCCTGGAATGCCAAAACCCTGCAGCGTAGAATTCCTTATGCTCTTCCAAAGCTGTATTGCCATAGTGCTATTTCAGTGCTATCGTGCATTCTCCTGAAGTGCTCTGCTCTTCCTAAGTTAAGCAAACCAGCCTGCAGGGGAAATAAACATATAATATGGCTTTTTGTGTTCAGTGGAGACATGGTAAACTCAAATTAATGACTGTGTTCAGATTGCAGCCCAAGCAAAAGAAAACAACGGAAATTTCCCAGAACCCTTCTGTCACAGAACTTCTTCATTTTCTGGTTGAAAACTACAGCTGGGTAACTGCTTTCAAGAGTCAGAGATGTTAAAATTCTGTACCTTTCATGAGGTAATTTCACTGTACAGAACATTCATCAAGACTGCTGGCCAGACAGCAGCAATCCAGCACTATATTTGGTTGCACTTGTAGATGCCGGGGCAGATGTCACAAAAATAATTGGTGCAGGAGCATGCAAGATCTACCAGCAGGCCAAGTCTCATAATAAATTGATGCCTGTCAGAGTATGCTAGTATTTGTTCAAACTGTGGCTGAACTACCTTGGAGCTGCTCCAGAAGCCTAGGTTTGATAACCATTGTGTCTCTGGGGCTGTACTGATGGGATGTGCTTTGCCTTACAGAAGTGTGTCAAACTTTCTTTTGCTAAATGCACTCCTAAAAGAATCTCTTAGAGCACAATTGTTCAGCTCAACCTTTGGACTGAATGAGGTACCCTGTGGCAATTTTGTTTTGTTTCTAAAGGGCTCCAGATACTTTCTTTGGGCATTTTTAACCTTAGAAGCTTCACTTCTGTTTGCAAGGCTTTAAGAATGGCCCAGCTACCTCCACAAGAATCCCCACACTGACATCTAGTACAAGATGTTAAAAAACCATTTTGAAGTGGTGTCTTTTTCATTGTGGTATTCTGCCCAAGTTATTACCCTGTTACCAGCACAGAGCAATACCCATGTTCATGCAAATAAAAGCTGCAGTGTTTGGACATATTTTATTTCTTGCATTTAATCCATGCAGTGAAAGAAATACGCTTACAGATAATGTTATTTACAAGGTGTTTTTTGATTCCCTTTCATAAGGCATAGAAGATATTAAAATGTCTGCACTCAAAGCTCAATTCTTCTACTGTTCACCGCTGAGTGTGTAGTTAAATGCCTTGCAATTTACAGCTGGTGGTGGATTTTACAAGACGAGAATATTTTCTCACTGTGACTTTCCAAGCTCTCATGTAATAGTTTTTATTAATGCTACTGTGAAAACTTAAAATAAGTCTCTCATTAGTTGCTAGCAAAGATCTGTCAGTATACCATGACACCTAGAAACTGCCCTTACTTTCCACTTTGAAGATGAACAGGGCAAAATGTCACTCTTTCTTCATTTTGTGTCTGAAGAGAAACACTTTCTGCCTCCATACTACGCTTCTTTTGATTGACTCCTCTCCTTTTTTTCTGATTGACAGGTTTTCCCTGTAACCTATGCCATCTTCCCCAGCTCATCTCACTTTGGCTGTGCATGAATTTGAACCCTCTTTTCTGCTACTTCTGTGTGGCATGTTGTGATCACTGACATTTCTTGGAGCTTATTCCCTTGCTACTCTTATAAACTGCAAAGGAAGGGTGCGGGGAGAAGCATCCCTGAAAAGTGAAGCCATTATGCAGCACAAGGGAGGCAGTACCGTGTTGGAAGACCAGCACCTCTCTTTCACATTTTCCTTGCAAGAGCTCAGGCACTATTGGTCATCACACAATTGCTGGCAAGTGCCAATGGATGGTGATTGAACCACCTCCTCGAGACTATTCCAGTGTTTGATAACTCAGTGAAAATTTTTCTATTAGTACCTGAACATCTGTGGTGCAATGTGGGATGATTTCCTCTCATCTCACTTGTTACTAGGAAAAAGAGAGTAACACCCAGCTTGCTACAACCTCTTTTTAGGTAGTTACAGAGAACAATGAGGTCTCCCATCAGCCTCCTTTTCTCCAGACTAAAGAACCCCAATTCTCTCTGCCACTCCTCAGAAGGCCTGTTCTCTGGACTCTTCACCAGCTTTGTTGTTATTCTCTGTACCTGCTACAGCACATCAATGTCTTTCTTCTATGAGGAGCACAAAACTGAAGACAGCAATCCAGATGTAGCCTGTACCAGTGCCGAGTACAGGGGGGCAATCACTTCCCTACTCCTGCTGTCCACACTTTTCCTTTTACAGGCCAGCATGCTGTTGGGCTTTCTGGCCCCCTGGGCAGATTCCTGGCTCATATTCAGCCAGCCATCATTCAACACCCCCAGGTCTTTCTCAGCCAAGCAGCTCTCTAGCTACTCAATATTGCATGAAGTTGCTGTGGCCCAAGTGCAGCACATGACCTTATTGAATCTCATACTGCAGACCTTGACCCATCTATCCAGTCTGTCCAGATTTCTCTCCAGAGTCTTACTACCCTCCAACAGATTGGCACTATCTCCAAGTTTAGTATTATCTGCAGACTTACTGAGGAAGCACTCAATCCCCTCATCCAGATCATTGATAAAGATATTGAAGACATCTAGCCTTGAGGAACACTACTTGTGACTAGCCACCAACTGGATTTAATTCCATTCACTACCACTCTTGGGCCAACCAGTCTTTTACCCAGCAAAGTGTCTACTCATCAAAGTCATGATCAGACAGTTTCTTCAAGAGGATGCTGTGGGAAATGGTGTCTAAGGCTTTACTAAAGTCCAGGTAAACAACATTCACTAAGTGGGTCACCTTGTCATAAACAGAGATCAGGTTGTCAGGCAGGACCTGCCCTGCTTGAATCAATAGGGCAAAACTTCTTTTCCCTCAAAAATGCAGGTTGTTCTCATTCCCTTTGCCTGTGAGGTAGTGTCCTGGCCATCATATATGGCCACAGTATCCAGGCAGTGCCTGGCAGAGGACTAGCTGTGACAATCTCACCCATGCCATGTCTCACTCATGTCTAGTAGGCATGAGGTCTTGGGTGACAGGTTGGACCTGATGATCTCTGAGGTCTTTTCCAACCTTGTTGATTCTGTGATTCTATGCCAGTGGCTATGCTGGCTATTATTACATGTCCTAGAAAAGCTGTGGATGGTGGCTAAGCCATACTGTGGCCTTGGGTAGTACGTTGCTGTACCCATGGGCTAGGAGGCAGCCTTAAGGAAGTTCTCTTGTTGTTTTAAATTTCATTGCTGAAGGCACTTTTGCAAAGGTCATAGTACTGAGGGGTGATGGACGGGGTAGGATTTATTGTTCTGCATTTGTAAACACATTAGGGTTCCCAGCTCTGACTTAGAGTGCCTGAATGCTACCATAATAGGAAAGTAACTGATCATTATTAATCAAGCAGTTGGCTAGCAAGGCAAGAGGTTGCTTCATGCACTGCTGAAATGCAGCTCTTTCCGCAGTCAAATAGTAAAGCTGTTTAAAGGCACAGCATGTATTGAGAAAGTGAGAACTGCAAATTGCACAGGAAATCAAAACATATCCTAACAATTCCCATTTGAAACTTGGCTGAGGCACTGGGAATTGCATGTGTACAGCTGAAGAGGCTCCCATAACTTGAACTGAATTTGTGAGGATGATCATGGCACTCTCTCCTGAGGGAAAGGACTTAGAAGTGTATTATCCCTGCAGGTGGGGCTTTGTTCTGCAGGGAGAGAGCAACCTGGCTGTGCTAGGAATTGAACCCTGGCACCATTTTCTTTAGCTCCCAGAGGATTTCCTTTAATTAAAAAAAAAAAAAGAGTGCTAGACTGCCAGGCAGTCTAGCACCCCTCAGGTGCAGTTTTAGCTAGTGCAAGATGAGATTATACAGCTGATGGCTATTTCAGTTTGCTGTGTTCCTTGTTAAACTTCCACAAAGTTTGATGCCCACATAAGGATGTGAATTATGGCCTCCTTCTTGCCCAGAACACCTCGTGGATCCCAATTAACACTTATGTGCCTATCTATGCATCAGTTACACATTGGCAAGCCATTTTAAAAGTCTGTAAGTGATAGATTATTTTGGAATTGAAGAATGATTGCTTAAATATTAACATTTAAAGGAAAACAATATTAATTTCTATTAATTGTTGAGCAAAACCAACAATTGTAGTTGACTATGAGTTAGTTGCAAATGCAACTTTTTGTCAACTGAATTTTGTTACTATTCCTTTCAGCTTCATTATATGTTATCCCAGTGTACATAATTTTGTGCTACTTGGTTATCTCATGTCAGAAATAGTATTGCTGCATTATTACAACTACAAAAAAAAAGAGAAGAGAAAGATTAATTAGACACTTCAAAAGCCTCATGCTGAAATAACATGTCAAGAATCATACGGGAACGACTACAGTAACACTGCTACAGTAAAAGTGACTTTTCAGATTGGAGATAACAGCAGTGAATTACAAAAGTAAAGGTCAGTTTGAAGAAGAAAGGATTCTGGTTGCCAAATGAAGTAATCTTCTTTATACCAAATTGCAATGTACAGTTTAATAGAATCATAGAATGGTCAGGGTTGGAAGGGACCTCCAAAAGTCATCTACTCTAAGCCCCCATGGGAAGATGTTAATTCTTTTCTGGCTTACTTTGAGTGGCATTAAGGCAGTGGTTGGTGCAGTTCAGATAAAAATAGCTGTTACATTTAATCTGATCACCAATGACAACATTTATTTGCCCTAACACTGTGCTTTTGAAGTTACAGGATACTGCTGAGCTCCAGGGTTTGCCTCTCAATCTCAGAGGTAGTTGCTGTGTGGACATTACAGTTCTTCAGTACCTAGCACCTTCAAATAACTGACCATGGAAAATGAACACCCTCTATAAACCCATAACCTTCCTCACCTTTGACTGACACCCAAACAGAGCAGGCAGCCTTTGAGTTTGAAAGGTGGCCCTTGAATGAAGAAACAATAAAAAATGTAATGATGTAGTCCTTGTCTCAAAATGACTATTTCAGCCTGCAACATTTAGGTCTTTTGCAGATGGTCACTAAATTGAAAGCTATCCAGCAATACCACAAGAATCAATGGCTTTAAATTGCTCTATCAGTCTAGGACAGTACGACCAAAATGTCATGGAGTTTTGTGGTGTGACACCAGGAACACAAGCTCTGGAGGCAGACAGAGCTAACAGAAATGCCAATAACATCCTGATGCAGTGAGCTCATTCTAGACAATGGGAAATTTCCATCACACCAACAGTATCATGGAGGTCTGTTTCTCAACATTCTTAGGTACCATGCCAAAGAACTTTTATTAGCCCACTGTGCTGTAACAGGCTTCTAATACAAATAATTCTATTCAGATCATTCCAGGTGCTGAGGCAGAGTCCTCACAGCAGTCTGCCTCCCAGATGACAGTTGCAAGCCATACATACCACGATAGTGAGGTTGCAAAACCAGTGCAATGCTCAGTGCTCTGGGAGCTGTTTGTTATCGATACCACAGAAAGCAAGAAACCGTAGTTGCTGAGCTGATGATCTCAGAGATGCTTCTACCTGGCATTTTATTCAGAATAAAAGTAAATTTAAAAAAATCTAGGAAATACATGAAAGAAGGCAAGATCAAATTAAGGGTCTCTTCTGCAGGCCAATACTGCCTTGTTTTCTTTTCTTGGGTTGGCTAATATCTACTGGAGAGAAAGAAGGTGACCAAAACAAAGGCTTAGAGTCTGCCTGCTGGGTAATGTGGTCCTGGCACTGACTGAAGAATGTTTATTCAGAAGTAGACTGTTTCCTTTCTTTAGCCATAAAGTCAGTTTTGGTGTTATTTTCCCTCATCTTCTTCAGAATCAAAAGGCTAGATTGACTACCCTAAAAGAAGACAATGCCCTGGCTCTTCTTCACCTCTCAATTAAATACCAAAGAGGAACAGAGGCCATAACAATTCTAGGCTTTCAAACTGGTACCTGTAAGGAGTTAAACTTGGCCTCCATACATCTAGACACTCATGTGTTTTCTTTAGTTGGCTGGTTGCTTTGTGGAGTCTAGTCAGATAAAATGATTCTTTCCATCACATAAAGATAAAGATAATGCTCCATGTGAATATCAACATCCATGAGATTCCTGCCCATATTGGTCCTCTTTAATTAGAGGCTGTTCTGCCTCATTGGGCCAACTGATGTAATAGCTTGGGATCAGAGTTGCATAAAGATTGTCACAGCTTGAATAATCTTTTGAGCCGTGGGAGGTAATGATCCTGGCCAAAGCAAAATGCTGCTTCCAGCGAGTTATGGGGCACTGTGATTCTGTCCCACACTTCATTTAGTCTTCTTTCAAATGCTGCAGTTTAGCCCCTGAAAAAATGCAGTATTTTTAGGAGTATATTCCATCTTCAGTATGGTCTCATAATTCCTGTTGGATGTGGGTTGGGTGAGCAGAGAAGAGTGGAGGATAGCACTTAAGACATGAAATGCCAGTTAGAGGCTCCTGCCCATGCAGTTTTTCATGCTGAGTGGTTTTCCAGAAGGTGACAAGCAATCTTTATTTCATCTAGAGGATGGAGAAATTCTGAGAATGTGAAGTGAATCCTTTTTTCCCTTAAGTCCCTTCCATCAGCTTTTTCCCCTTCCATGAACACTTTTAGGAAATACTGGGCTGTTTAGCCCATGTTCAAAGGTCACAAAAGACTGCTTTAGGCTTTTGGCCCATGTGGAATAAGCAGTGTTTTCTTTTTCTGATGTTGTCACAACTCATTATACTTTATAGATGAAAAGTAAATGAAATAAATAGCTGTAGGCATATTTGTGAACAATTACACTTGCACCACATTACTTGAGACTTTGCTGGGCAGCTTTATGTGTAAGATTTGATTGTTTTCCTTGTTACAGGCAGGTTCATTATCCATCCAGTGCTTGCAGTGGATTATGAGGCACTGTAGCAGGTTACGGAGACAGCATGCTAATGATTCATCTGGAAATGGAATAAATAAATCTTTCTCAATTGCAGCAATGTGAAACAAGGTTTCAGAATGTTAGATTTGTAAAACAGCTAATTAGATGCTGTTTCAGACTCTCCTACTGGGATGACTACTGCATATACTGAAGTAAAATCTGCATCCAGCGAGTTGTCTCAGTCTTTAGTCCTGCAAAGCAGTCTGTAGCACAAGACTGCTGCTGGGGCATGGAGTGCTTCTTATGATGGTTGAACTCACCAAGCAGTTGATGTTGTGATCCAAGGATTTTCCTTAACTGGCACATGGCCAAGGCCAGGCCATGTTCAATACATGATTTTGAAAAACTGATGAGATTTTTATTATGGGCTACCCATGAGTGTTGGCATGGGATTGCTCTGTTCACTTCCTCTGATCCAAACTCAGCAGGGAGCAGGGACATGCACTGACTCTCTTGGCTTGCATATCCAGAAGAAATATGGGGGTCACTATTTAGCTGAGGGAATTTGGACTATGCATAAAGAAATCTTAAAGGGAAAGCCCTAAAACAGCTCAGTGTGATAAGAAAGGTTAGGGGGGTTAATTTTTTTGTGGTGCTAATGAAACCAAGTATTCTCAGAATGTGGAAACTGCAGGCCAGTGTTTATCAAACCTTTTTGATTCCCGAGACCCTCAAAATTACAAGCAGCTTGTGCACTGAAGTCTACTGACAACAGTCTTGTTCTCCCTAGTTTCCTCATGTGGGTCCATGGTAGTCCATGGATCCTAGGATATCCATGTGAAAGAAGAGCATTGAAACAGGCTGACCAGAGAGGTTCTGGAGTCTCCTTCTCAGGAGACTTTCAAAATCTGCCCAAACATGTTCTTGTGCAGCTTGACCTAGGTGAATGTGCTTTAGCAGGAGGTTTGGACTACATGATCCTCAGAGGTTACTCCCAACCCTCACCATTCTGTAAAATCTGTACTTAGTCTAGCAAGTGAAGATATCAATAAAAATGTGTGCGTATGACTGAGGATGGGGAGGGAATCCAGATCTACTTGTACTGGTACGTAAAGGTAGCTTGGAAAAGAGATGGCTTGTTGCCAGACAGAAGGGTTGACCCTTACAAGTAGGAATGAAAAAAGCAAGTCCAAGAGTAAAGCCTGTGCAAATGCTATTATTCCATGCTCTGGGCTGCTGAGAGTAAAAATTTCCCGGGTTTTCAGACTGCTTTAAAGCTTGTAATCTCTTGTGAAAGGGAAGCTAAGAGTGGGACACAATGAATGAAAGAGGAACATTTCTATGGGCTGCTTTCAATTCTCTGTATAAATTTCATTATTTCAGCATTCAAATTTAATAGCCTTATGAACAACTAGTGACAAGTAAAAGCTAGTGTGGCACAGGTGCATGTATAGCATGAAGGGTGCAAACAAGCTTTCAGTCACTCATATTGATGCATTGAAGTCATCTCTACTTTGTGCAAGCCCTGAGCACAGGCTGACTTTTCACTCTAATTAAGTGGGTCAACTCTTAATTCATAAAATCATGCAGTCATAGAATGGCGTGGGTTGGAAGGATGCTTAAAGATCACCTAGTTCCAGCTCTGTTTCTATGAGGGGTTGGAACTGGTGCTCTTAACTCTAAATAGCCAGTAAAATAAAACCAGTGTAGTTAGTGGGGTGTGATATATTTTATATTAGTAAGGCTGCTTTTAGTAAAGCAGCTCAAGGTAAAAGTTGAAACCTTTTTTATTTAGCATAGACAAAGCCAGAGAAGGTGCACTACTTAATTACCTCTCCAGACTGGCAATCCATCTGTTAAAGTACAGAAGGAGAAATATAGGCATAGGGAGAAAGAAAACACAAGCATGTCATATACATTATATATAGATGATATACATGTTGTTTTATAGTGTACATTATGCATATATGTGTAATCATTATATTTCTGTACCATCTGTAACCTTGAAGGAATTTCATCATTACTCACAGAAATGTCTTGTCCCTTTTGAACATTTCTCATTTCTTGATCTACAAATCTAAGTCATGGCTGAAAACCTCTCATCCTATAATTTCTTCTTAGTGATGGGAAAAAGAACTACAGAAAGAGTTCTTAAGGAATTTTTGGGTTGATTTCAACAAGAATGTATCAAAAAATCCCCAAACCAAACCAACCAACTAAAAACAAACCAAAAAGACAGTCAGCTAGATCTTAAGATATGGTAAATTATTGTAGAGGTTCAGATATGATAAATTGTTGTAGTACAATTGATTGTAAGGCAGTGATGCCAATTCATATCATCAAAGATTAACTGGCCTAGAAATTCAGATGTAACTTTTTGCTAAATGCTGGGTTTTCTTACGTCTATAAAATCTTAATGTTTAAGATTGCTGAGTCACTACTGCAAGGTAACATGCTGCTGAGACTTGGCTGTAATAGAAATGAGTTGTAAAAGCCAGATTTCATCAAGAGAGAGGAAACCAATTGTGTCTACTCATCCATCCATCTGCCTTTCCCTACTGACATTTCCAAAGGACAAGTAATTTATATACTGTGAAGTTAACACTGATGCTATTAAGACTGACAGCTGTGCCTAGTGAGTGTCTAGGAAGGAACCCAAAACTCGGAATGTTACAACAAAAATAAGGATGGATTATCAAGCAGTGAGAAGACACTAGTCTCATCAGTTTCACAGCTGATTAAATGATTGTTACCTTACAATAAATATTTCTCCATAGGAAATAAGAGTATTTTTACATTAGTGATATTATTTTTGTTAGAATAGGTTAACAGGACCCTATCAGTAGGGGAGAGATTCTGACATATGGACAAGTGAAACAGTTTTTATGTTCTTGTTCCTGCTAGAGTTAGCTAATATGGCTATTGATTCTTTTTAGTCAAAAATGTCATTGGAAAGTGTATATGTACATGTTCTGCCTGAAAATCTGTAGTTTTTTTACAGGATGATTTAAAGTCCTTTTTGTGGTTTTTTTTCCTTCCATATACAGTGTTGTGATTTCTTGTCTTAGTTCCCTTCAACCCATAAATAGCAAATAAAAACCAATCCCCCCAAATACCAACAAATTCTCACTAAGTTATTGTGCAAATGATAATTCCTTTTGGAATTTGATTTAAAACATAATCTCCATTTCTCTGCTGCATGCACAGCAATGTGGAGAAGATGCTGCCTGGCACTAGGTAGATTTTTCACAACGTGTTGTTGTGTTGTAGTAATTACTTTAGGAACTGGTACAGAAATTCCTCTTTCTTTAAGAAGCCACTCTATAGTTGCAGTATATAACATAGCTTCAAGTTTTCTCCTTGGCTGTGTCAACAACTTATTAACATGAGGAAGTCACTTCAGACCTTCACCTCTCCTTCCCCATGAAAATTAAGGCACTAATTGTGTTTCTGTAGTTAAAGCAGTTTTGTTGCTTGAGTAGTTATAGAAACTGTGCAGATTCTTGCATTTAATTGCTGTGGAAGTGTGATGCAGTATTAGCAGGATTCATTTTCTTCCATAAAATCTTTGTTTTGATGGCCTAATTTTCATTATACTATATAATCACAGTTTTGGTAAGCTCTCAAGCTATTGTTCCCCTCCAGACATTTTCTTTCTTCTTGCATTTTCATCTTTCTATTAAATGTTCTTCTAAGTAAAACAAAATATTAAGTGAGCATTTCTTTTAAGTTAACCTAGGTGCAATTACTTAGACGTTGCAGTTCAAATAAAATCAGTATGGAGTAGGCCAAAATCTTTCCTTTAATTATTTGCCCAGTTTAGAGTGGATTTTGGGCACTGAAAAATGGACAGGAAAAATGAGTTCTGAATAATAACAAGAAGTAAGGGCAAGGAATACTGCAATGGTAGCCCTGTTTTCTAGTGAGAAGGAAAGACTGTGAAGGGGTTATGTTTCTTTTAATTTTAATAATATATTGAAAGTATTTCCTGTGTTTTGTATTAACAGTATTTGGGGATGAGCATCCTGGAAGTGTTAATCATCGTAATACAAAGCAAAGTGTCTAAAAATTAATGAATTTCCATAGCTGTTTTTAAGTTGAGCTATCTGCAGACTTCTGGCATCACGTTCACTGCAGTCCTAGGATGCAGTTATTCAAGTGTGTTTAACAAACCAGTTTATAGAGAAGAGAAACTCAGCGGTAAGATGAGAGTAGTGGAGTGAATGTGTGTTCTCACTTCATTAGTCTGGGCAGATCAGGGTTATCTTCACATCAAGGACAGGAGTTTTCTCAGGGCTGCATTTCTAACACATAGGTAGATGAAGGGAAATTAGCAAAGTCAGCTGGGTTGTTCACATGGAAGCCAGTCGTAGTTGAACAAAAATCTTAGGACTGCAAATAAAGGAAGGCAAAGAGCCAAGGATTGAGGCTGAAAGGCAAAAGCAGGGCTTGGAGTAAAGAGAGGGAAGCTGCACTGTAGGAGAGAGATTGAACATAAATGATTCAAAGAGAAAGAGTGGTATGTGTTGAAAGGGATGAGGCAGGAAACAAGTGAAAGGAATGGAAATTTGCCTTAGGATGCATTTTCTTTTCCTGTAATGCAGGAGGTGTGATAAGAGCAGGGGTTTAATCCCCACTTTAAAATATTTTAAGATGCATTGTTTTAGAGTAGATACGGGGATTCAAGTAACTCCCACTTGCAGGGTGACGCAAGGGTGTCCCTCTGCCCCTCAGTGTTGGCTTCCCACACAGAAGAAGACTTGCTCAGACATCAGGGTGATGCTCTGTGACTGCTGAGCATCATTTGGATATCACTTTTTGGTGCCTATCTACCAAAAGATCACTGCAGACTGCTGTTGGGAGAGGGTGGGTGATTTGATCAGCTGTGTTTGCTGAAACCGATCCAAATTTTTCCTCTGAATACCATCCCTATCATCACAGCTGTATCTGTGAAGGAGAGAGGCTATGGGCTTTTCACCTCTGCTGTCCAGTGATTATCACTGTTTGAAACAAAGCTGTTGATGTTTTGTTTTCTTTTCTTTTCTTTGAGCAGATGGGCAGAAGAAGGTTCAAGAAGAATTTGACATAGACATGGATGCGCCAGAGACAGAGCGGGCGGCTGTGGCAATACAGTCCCAGTTCAGAAAATTCCAGAAGAAAAAAGCGGGGTCCCAGTCTTAGTAGCTACCTCACAGCTTAAAATGAAGTAATCCTAAAATGATTTATCCAGAAAATCAGAAATAACACAAAGATGCATGTACAGAAATTATCGATATTTAAAACCCCATTGGCAGATAACAAACCGTGAGCTTATGTGTGCGACCTGATCCCAGCTGTTTCACACCCATTATCCTCTGTAACTCACCATTTTACTCGATGTTGTAATAAAAAGTTAGGGTGAAGTAATTAAAGTGTCTGCCTTCATCTGTCTTTTCATATTAATCCGTCAGCCACAGCATTACAAATGAACCCAGCGCAGATGCCTGTTTTCCTCTTCACGTAAAGCCTGGAGACAGAGGCGCACCGTATGTTACGAGATGTTTGCTGAGGGATGAGAGCAGGCATCTCAGCCCTGCTTACCTCATTTGGAGAATTCCAGCTGCCAGCCAAATGTGACAATAAAATTGCTGTCTCGTAACGAGCTGAAAGTGAAAAAGTTGCAGACAGAGGATGGCATGAGGGGAAGAGGTGTAGGAAGCAGTGAGCAGTTTATTTTTGTTCTGTGATTATGCCAATAAAGTGGCTTGAGTGGGGAAATTCTCCCTGTCCTTCCCCTTTGCATGATAACGGTCAGAATTACCCAGCTTGGACCATGTTGACTGTTATGGAAATAAAATAATAAATCAGACACAAAATAAAATAAAATAAAAATAAAAAAATCCAGAAACCTTTTGCAAGTGTTGGGTTTTTTGTTTTGGGTTTTTTTTCGTTTGATTATTTGTAAAATAGAAACCAACCCTCTAAGCTCTCTTTTTGATGCACTCTCTACATAATCAGTAACTATTTCTATTCCATCTCTCTCTTTTCATATTATTTTCAGTATTTGATGAATGAATCAAAGCAGGCTCCCTGTCTCCATTTGCACTGTTCTGTATTCAACTTCATAAGAGCTCCTTACATTATAGAATAGAATAGAATAGAATAGAACGGAATAGAATTGAATTAACCAGGTTAGAAAAGACCTTTGAGATCATCGAGTCCAGCCTATCACCCAACACCATCTAATCAACTAAACCATGGCATCAAGTGCCCTATCCAGTGTCTTCCTAAACACCTCCAGTGATGGTGACTCCACCACCTCCCTGGGCAGCACATTCCAATGGCCTATCTCTCTTTCTATGAAGAACTTCTTCCTAACATCCAGCCTAAACCTCCCCTGGCACAGCTTGAGACTGTTATCACTCTACTAGCCCAGTTTTTGATTAACAAGAAACATCCATAACAATGTCTGTCTTAAACTGGGAAGTATTTCTATTTGCTCCCTCTTGTCAAGTATTAACAGCTGAATTTCAGGCTGGATCTGAGTAATGTAACTTGCCGGGCTTCAGACCTGATTAGGAATTGTCTGCCCATATAGGTCACAAGGAAGATTCAGAAAAGGTTTAAACAAGTACCTTGTACTCAGAAAAGGGAGCTATGAGTTTATGCAAGTGGAACATGCAGTGCACAGAGATATGCAAAAAAAGTCTCATTCCTTTCTTGGCTTCATCAGCAGATTTGGAGGTCTCAGTAAACATCTTTGTCTTTAGGGAAATCAGAGACCGAAGTGTTTTCTGAAGGACTGATGTTTGCAGGGTTTTTCCAGGAAGGCAGCCTGAGCCTCACCTTTGACTGTGAGGGGCAGACTGTCTGAGTGGTGTCAACCTCCCTACCTTCAGGTGTGAGAGATTCAGGTATAATTCCCAGATCTGCCTAGAAGCATGAATTTATTTCTCTTCCACCTTCTGCAGGAGTATTTTGGTCACCAGGGCAAAAGACACATATGTATCATTAGTCCCCTCATACACACCAAGAGGTGTCACCAAAGGGTAGGAATAGAGGGAAAGGAAGGAGTCATGCTTGTGGCAGTCAGCTCCCATGTGAGCCCACCATAGCAGCAATGCTGTAGGCTGCCTGAATGACAAGCTGCAAGACTTCAAAGGAAGGTCCTCAGCCTTATATAGGTTAAAGCACTTGTGATGCTGGACAGTAAGAGGAGCCTAAAGTTGGTGAATGATAGGAGCTCTGGGACCATGCTGGTTAGGAGGAGCTTTCACAGATGTTAAGTGGAAGCCTTACAGATTCTTCAGGTGATGTTAGAAGGCAAGTGAGAAACAATGTGTGAGGTATTTAATAAGCACAGCAAGACTGGGTGGGAATGGCCAGGGCTTTACAGATCTTAGTTTGGCCATAAACATCTAAATAGTGGCCAGACTTTGCCTTAGGCATCTCTGTCTGGGTCAGATTCTGCCTCTATGCGTGACTTACACATCACCTGCAAAGTCAGAATTTTCCAAGCTGCAGCTCAGTGCTTTCACTCTAGGAGAGTATTTTAGTGGCACTGTTTCTCTGCATTTAGGAATTTCACAAATAAACCTCAAATAAAACTGCTGCTGTGCTAAAAGAGGGGTTTGTGGAGGCCACAGATTGCCCACTTTCACAGAGACTGATCATCATATAATAATCCCCTTAGCATAATAACTTAAAAAATGTAATGGGTTTGGATTTTGTTGTTGCCATTTTATTTAGATCTGTAATAAAGGACTGCATTTGTGTTCTGCATTCATCTGACATAGCATGAATTTTGTAATGGCTACTTAATAAAGTAAAAACTATGGGCAAGCACTAGCTTTGTATATTTGATCTGACACTCCTTGGACTTACATTTCCTACACAACAGGGATAATCATATGGTTGGGACACAGAGATAAATATTACATTATTGAAGCACACTAACAAGGGCTGTTAGTAAATGAATTATGGCTCTTTCAACAGCAGGGCTATACTTTAATGTGAGGTTCAGAGTGCATCTTACAAATACAGTCTTAATATACAGTGAAACATAATGAGGAAATAGTGAACTGGCATAAAATATGGATTAATTGTGGCTGCCCTGTCAGGCAATTTCCTTTTTATGAAAATGCTTTTGCATCACAGATTCAGTTCATGTTCCCAGGAATGGTGAGCTTTCTTGCTTTTCATTGATCCTTTGTCCATATCCAAGATGGCAGTTTTTCATTTCCTTTCTTACCACTAATTCATATTTTTCAAAGACCTGTCTGGATATTGCTGAGGTGAGGAAAGCAGTTTGATTCCACCAGGAGCTTCACTAAAATGGGCGAAAGAGGACACTGAAACATTCCAGGTATTATATGGGTTTTTAACTTCCAGACACTCACTGAGCTGTGTAGTTAACTGACACTACCTAGCTGAGAGTAACTAAGTCATGGAAAGCAAAATTTAAATTAGGTGGATATCTGCTGATAAACTAAGTTCCCATAGGTAACATGAAAGATTATTCAGAGCAGTAGGTTTTGCAGGAAACAGTGTTATCACTCCCACAACACACACCCCCACACCCTCCCCAGACACATCAATACTGCTTCTGCTCCAAATTACTGTCAGATTGTCCCAAAAGACAATAACCTACAGTTGAATGATCAGAACAATTGCCTGAGCCTTAGAAATCCTTTGCTCACATTGTTGCCTGGCCCATAAAATAAAATGCAGAAGTAAACAGCAAAGGAGACTATTAGAACTAAAGAAATGCCATCAGAGAACACAAGAATGCCCAAGAAAGGCAAGCCAAAGCCAAACTGTGGCTTCCTGAAGGTACAGAGGGTTTTTTTTTTGTTTTGTTTTTTTTTTTTTTTTTTTTTTTTTTTTTTTTTTTGTTTTGTTTTGTGTTTAGTTTTTGTGTTGTGTTTTGTTTTTTGAAAGACTCCTCAGACAGCCAGCTGGAGAATTGTGGGAGTGTGGGGGAGATGAGATCTTTCGGAAAGTAGAAATGAACCTTACACTAATAGTCGGAACAGAGGCTCCCACAACAGGGGTCTTTTTTGTAATACATCAACCCACCATTAAACTGAAATGTCTGTAAGAAGAGAGTTTGGAGTACCATGGCAAAATTAGTAACAACAGATTGCCAGGACCTGGATTTTCAAGGAATTTTGGCAGAACTCTTGTGAATGCTTCTTAGAGAAGTTAAGGGTCTGGGAACAAATGGTGAGTTCTTTTGCAGCAAAACAACTAGACAGGAGCTGGAAGGGTGAGATGTCATGTCTGGTTCTCACTGGACTAGGGTGTCACCAGTGGGATTCCAATAGCATCTATGTTCTTAAAAATCACCTGGAAAGTGAGATGAAGAAAGGTGAGGTGACAAATTGTTATATCAGTGTCTTCCACATAAAAAAATCCCAATCTTTCCTCCTTAGTTTTATAGAAGGCTCCCTGAGACAAGAGGAGAGGAAGGTCATGTCAGGGCTGTAAGGACACTGAGAGGCCTGAATACTACAGTCCTCTCCTGGGGCTTCTCCACTCTGTTCAGAGCCCAGGGCCCAATATCTCCCCAGGGCTATCAGCTCCTGCCTCAGTGACACAGCCACAGGGCCAGTCTCCTGTTGTCCACAGCTCTGCCCTGCAGAGACCCAGCACCCAGCCCATGTCCTGGCCTTGGCCCATCACAAGGGAGGCATCTGATTTACAGGGCTGGAGATGCCTGGGGTCTCCCCTTGCTGTCCTACTCCTGGCTGAAGATCCCACAGTACTGGCCCCAGGGAGATGCCAGCCCCACTGTACCCTGCAGTCTCTCTGTGTGCATTAGATGTCTGTCCCTCCATATATGCTAGTGTCCCTTCCAGGGAGAAGAGAAGAATTTAAATAGATTTTTGTCATGTATATGAAGGTCAGAGGCCCCATGGAAACAAGTGACATTTCCCTCCCACAGCTCATGTGCCTTCAGTCACTTGAGCTGCAAAACACAGCTCAATGCCATGCTTGAGCCCAAGAAACTGGGAGGATACTCCAAACAGGTCCAGAACAGGTGCAGCAGGGTCCCTCCTGGATTCCTTCTGGCAGAGCATGACCAGCTGGCTGCTTACTGAAACGGGTGTCATCTGCTTCAGCTCCAGCACACCTCGTTTTGCAGCCTGCTTGAAATTGCTCCAAAGCACATTGGCCAAACACATTAGCCAAAATATGTTAGTGAAAGCATCTGCTGGACTATGCACCGGAGGCAGATGGGTGGAAGGAAGTTCTTTGGGCAAAAAGGGAATACAGCTGGGAAATAAGAAAGGGGAAAACTGCTGAAACTTGCTGAGCCATCTGCAGGTGATTTCTTGTTGGCTCTTTAAATTCCTTGCATCTGGTCTGTTTCAGGGCTTATGCCTCAAATGAGCACAGGCTTTCTGGTGAGAAACTGGCCACTACCAGAAGGAGTTTATGCAGCCTGGTGAATCCTGCCTGTCAGATAGTGCTTTCCAAATGCTGGTCCAAAAGCCAGTGGATCCTGAGAAACTGCATAGCAGAGTGGGAGTATCCCACAAGAGAGGGCAAGCATTGGCAATGGCCATGATTCCTGCTCCTCCACCTCAAAAGAACAACTCGAGCATGTCATGGTTTCTCCTTCATGAAAACCAGACCTTGAGGGGGTGTGGAGGAGGGAGGACATGATACTCACCCAGGCAGCATAACAGCCTGTTTGGGACATGGCTGTGATGCACATCAAACCTTTGGTGGGGATGTTGTCATGTGGGTGTAAATCAGAGGCCTCTGCATGTAAGCGACCGCTGAGGTGTCCTCTGCTATCCTCAGTCCTTACCTGCCAGATCCCCTTTTAGACCTGGCAGCTGACTATGGAAACTTCCCAAATAAAGTCTCAGTGTTTCAGCTGAATCACCACTGAAGGATGTTTGAGCTATGTTGCTGTATGTTTTCTCTTCTCTCCTGTATTTTTGGCAAGGAAAAGATTCCTAAGGTGTCTCCTGACAGCAGTTTGCAGTGAGATGCAAAAGATGCTCGCACTCTGGTGTCATCTCAGTATCACACTTGTATGGCAGTACAGAAACACATTGCTGACCACTTGCAACTCATCACAGTGTTGATCTGATCCTAAATCTCTTTAAATGTGGTTATCATACACATCAGGTCATGGGACAGGCCTGGCTAACCCATCCATTATTTACTTGCCATACCTAGGGACACAACAAACCTTAATTTTTTTATTAGAGTTTAACCTAAATATTCTTTTTTCCCCCCAGTATCACCTCTATACACATGTTCAAAGCCTGATGGGAAGAACAAAAAAGGAGAGTGTATTATTGATATGATTAAAGGAATATTTAGACATCTATCTCTGTTAAGCATTCAGCAAAAATCATTAGTTTACTTGTGTTGATTTATACAATCAAGACAATCTTCACATTGAATAGATCTAGAAGCTTACCCTAAAAAGAGAAGTCATGCTAATTTTAGCCCAGTCTAGTCATGAAGGGGTTATTTAGCTAAACTCTTAAACTGAGGCAGTGATTTTTAAATTTTTTTTAATCCCTAAACTCTCCCTGACAGATGGTCTCCTGCCTTTTAGTATCTCTAGTGATAGTAAGGCTCAAACCTTCCTTGGCAGCTCATTCCATGGCTGAACTTTTCTTAAAGCTATAAAGGTTGGTTTGTACTTAACCTAAATCCTCTCTCTTGCCATTCAGATTAATTTGTTCCAGACCAGTTAGAGTCAGTTTCTCTAACCTTATCTCAGAGCTTTCCTTTTCCAATGCTTTCAGAATTTCTGGTTATTTGCCTTTGAACTCTGCCAATTTATCTGTATTCCTGCAATGAAATGCACCTACCCAAATGAAACATAACCAGCGCCAAGCGCAGCAGCATAATTATCTCGACTATTTTACAAGTGACGCTCCCCTTATCACAAATTGAAGTGGGGTTTTTTTTGGCTTTTTTTTGGTGACAGCATTATTTTGTTGTCTTATAGTCAGAACATCATTTCACATGAATATGGAGCCTCTCAGCACTCTTCCTGTCTAGATAGGATTTTCTCCTTTCCTACAAGACACTATATAGTCTGTAAAACACCTTTCTTTATTTTATAGTTCCACTGCACCTCTGCAATACCAAAATGCTATAGAAATCCAGCTAAATATCTTCATCCTTCTTGGGCCTTCAATTCGGGCAGGAATTGTAATTGGTTCAGGTTTTTTTCTGTTCTTTCCTCTTTTCTATCATTAAAGTATTATGGTCAGGTGCAGAGCCTTCAATGATCTCTAAATCAACCTTTTCTGGAAGCTCAGAAAAGGTTTCAATGACTTCCTATTTTATTCTCAAAAGCTATCTTGCTTTTACTTCTGATGAGTTATTACTTGATAAGAAAAGTATGAATATCCATATCTAAATATAGCTCTTGAAATAAGCCTGAGGACTCTTGCCCCTTCTCAGTGTGTTGTGATTTAATGCTCTTTCACAAAGGCCAAACTGATACTATTACTCATTCAGCAGTGGTTTCCACCATAAATATTTCCACTGAAGTCTTCAGAACTAATGTGCCAGAGAGAGGGTGTGTGAGGGGATGATCTGTTGCCCTCATCAAGTACACAAAGTATAATGACTTTCTGTACTTGGTTTGCGGCTTTTTGGCAAAATGATATCACTGTTTTCTGTAACCACTCTCATGCCCTCTTGGGAGACAGCTCCACATTTGATACAGTGAATTACATGGAAAAACAACCACAAGATGGTGGCAATGATTAATAATAATAACAATAACAAGTGCAGAAAGAGGGAAACACACCTGCAGAAGACAGACATCTCACACAAACATTAAAATAGTTCAGATCACAGACAGAAGCTACAGTGACAGATTTCTTTGCATGGCTTGAGCATAACTATTGTGCCCCTCTTGGTGTAGCCAAGCTCAGCTGCTGTGACGCCAGGAAATGGTTCATCTTGGCAGCAGGAATCTTGCTGTTTGAGTACCTGCCTTGCCCAGGGTTGGTGCAGTCCCATTTTTCCCACTTGTGCACAGATGATGTAATGTTGCCTGCAAGCTAGATGTGGGAAATATGTCTGGTCCACAGCTAAATATCTTATGGAGGTACATGCCTCCCCCTTCTAGAAATATGCTTCTTTGTTTCTTTTAAATCTCTGATTATCAGGAAATTACTCAAAACTCTGCCCAGTCCAGCACAGCCTTGTGGCCAAGCTTGCTTGCATGGTGTAGTGGTTTAGCACAAAGGCTAAAACTGCCTGCTCCCTCAATACAAAAGTGGTGGGAGGAGTGACACACAAAAATCAGGGCTGAGATAAAGAGATAAGAGTTTAATGTAACATGAGATATCATAAGCACAATGCATAATTACCTTAGCTAATAATTTAATTAATCTAATAATACAA
The DNA here is from genome assembly GCF_014839835.1 of Dryobates pubescens. Lineage (NCBI taxonomy): Eukaryota > Metazoa > Chordata > Aves > Piciformes > Picidae > Dryobates > Dryobates pubescens. The sequence continues at coordinate 19,016,719 of NC_071623.1, read as the reverse complement.
TATGTGATTACCTTAGCTTAGCAGAAAAAAGAGCACACCCAAGAAGCCAGAACCCAGAAGCAGCAACTGAAACAGGAAGCCTCCCATGTTGCAATCTGAACTTCAAGCCCCAGAATACTTTGCTCCATTTAGCACTTTCATTTGTGCAGCTGGCAGGACTGCGGCATGGTAGCAATAACGGCAGCAGGTTCAACTCAATCCATGACACATGGTAATTTGCCAAAACACCAAGCAGGGCAAAAATAAGCACCAGCATTAGACCTTTTAGTTGATCATCCCCAGAGCTGTGGAGCCAACACACTCCCTCAAAGCCTAGAGCAGTATCAGCTATAGGCACCACATGTTTGGCCCTGGCAACTGCAGAAGAGGACAAAGTGGTGGGGTATGGTAGTAAAGCTTGAAAACAGGGCTGAGTGAAGGTGATTGCACTAGTGAGGAAGGAAGGATTATGGGAAAGGTGAAGGGGACACAGGTAATGACAGTGCATTAAGGAGGAGGCATAGGGTGTAGGTAGAGAATTACAGCAGGAAAGGTGGGCGGAGGGGGAACAGTGTCGAGGAAGGAAGGTGATTGTCTGACGTTGAAGAGAGGAGCGTTTAATTTCCCACTCACTCTTTTGTTGATAGAATGAATTACTTGGATATTTGCTATTCGGTTATGTAAAACTAAGCAGCACAGTGTTGTCTTCAGGGGATACCTGGGCAACACTGCAAGCACTGAGGCATTGTAATGTGTTCAAGTTACGCAAGGCAATTGGCAAGCACTTAGGGATCACAGCTGTGCTGTGTAAAATCTGTCTTAAAGTTAAAAATAAAATTCTCAGTATTTGATCAGTCATCCTGTAGTTTGCCCTCTAGACTTTCCCCTGACATATGGTACCTACAGCCCCTGGAGAACACCCAAAACATCTCTTACATCTAGGGCTTAAAAAGTGTATTGAGAGGCATCACATTTGGAGAAATTAAAATCATTGTTCAGAGGAAAGGCAATTTTATTCCACTAGAATTCTTCTGCCATCAATATTCCCCTGATCACAGAAGCTTTTTCTTTACAAAGGATAAGTAAAGGCAATCAATTGTTTTTATTTGGAAGATGGATAAACCACAGTTTGGACTTAGGTAAACACAGGAGTAATTTTCCACTCAGCATTAGCTCACATCTCAATGGACATTAGACTTGTGTTTATTGAAAGACAGGTTATTGCCTGGGACATTGGGATTTCGGTAGAATGGAACAAGAACTCCAGTTTATTGACATCTGCTGCCTAGCAAAAAGATGGATGATTAGCTCCTCTATTTCTGCTCTATTTCAGTATTGCATTGCAGATGCACACAAGGGAAAAGCATGCATCTCATATTCTATATACTTTTATAGCAAATAAGTAAATGGTCATTTCATAGTTACAGAAGCACTTGCCATTATTCTAAGTTTTTATTGGCATTAAAGAGCTACCTACGTTTGCTCTGTTCTTGCACATGTACTTGAGTTAGTGCCCATCATCTGAATTAAAAGTCCATTATCTTGATTCTGTGCTGCACATTGAAATTGCAATCCTTCAAGCTTTGTAGTCAGTAAGACTAATTTAAATAAGTAGTTTTCAACAGTATTTATAGCTTATAGCTTCCAAAGCTTCAAGGTTAGGAATAGCAAAAAAGGGAGAAAGGAAAAGAAAAGAAAGTGAAGGAAATTCTGAAAGTACCCAGTGAGAAGGGGAATTCTCTTGATGTCATTTTTTTTTTCCTGCATAGAAACAGACAATTCTCCTTTGAGGAAACAAACACAAAATGATAAACGTCCCTTTTTCATCTGCACAGCATTCCTTCAGTGCCAATGCACAGTCAGAGCTCTGGCTCGAATGTACACTGCCAATGTGCAGCTGCTACACAGAAAAGCAGGCATTGGAGAACAGCCCTGGGTGCACCAGCTCGACTTACACTTTGCTTCTGTCCTTGAATACTGTTTGCATCTTATGCCACCCCACTGGCCAGCAGCCCAGCAGTGCAGAGCAGGGGGATGGGCTGCAGGGCTGCAGTAAAAGTGACAATGTGCTGCATCAAGGTGAGATAAAACTGGATCTGCTTTCCCACTGCTAGTACTGAAAGTTATCACCTTAAAATGTATCACTCTGTGTCTCTCTGAGAGTGTCATAAAACTCAACCTCCCCACAGCATGCTATTGCTGGTGGAGGCCTCATGCCTGCAGGAATGGTTGGGCAGTCCATGGGCAGCTTTGGTTCCCACAAAAGATGAAGATGATCAGAGCGCTGGAGCCCCTCTCCTGTGAAGACAGGCTGGGAGAGTTGGGACTGTTCAGCCTGGAGAAGAGAAGGCTTCAGGAAGACCTTGTAGAAGCATTTCAATACTTGAAGGGAACCTACAGGTAGGCTGGGGAAGGACTGTTTAGAAGGGCTTGTAGTGATAGGACTAGGGGAAAAGGTTTTAAACTAGAGCAGGGTAGATTTATGTTGGACATTAGGAGGAAATTCCTCACAGTGAGAGTAGTAAAATGCTGGAACAGGTTTTCCAGAGATGTGGTGGAGGCCCAACCCCTGGAGACAATGAAGTTCAAGCTTGCTGGGGCCCTGAGCAAGCTGATGAAGTTTAAGTCATCCCTGCATGCTGCAAGGGAGAGTGAGACAAGATGACCTCTGAGACTTCCTTCCAATCCAGTGCATTGTAAGACCCAAGTGATAACAAAACAGGTCACAAAGTACATGTGTGTGAGACAAGTGATTGCTTCATTCAAAATTACATTAATCAGAAAACCTTGGAGACATCACCCAGACAGTCCTCTCTGCACATCCATTACTTCAGAGCATCATCCTGCTCACCAATTCTGGAGTGTCCTTCTAACTGCCTTGGAAACAGTTGACAATATGTAGGTGATAGATCTAAGACATGTAAGACACCACTGAACAGTGTTTTGCATCTCAGGAATGCAAAACCACATGGCCAAGAGAGAGACATTTACAAAGAAAGTCAATTTCTCAGCTGCTACAAAGTCTTTCAGGTAATGCCTTAGCAATGGTGGCAGGAACAGGCACACACTTGCATTGTTTTTTATTTATCCTAGCAACCGAATTTCACTCTGTTTTCTTCCTGCTTCTTGCTAAAAACAACCCCAGATAAATAGCTTTTCTGTTGATACACTACAGAAAAGGCTTGACATTATTATTATTATTATTATTTTCAGACAACAGGTTGGAGCCTCTGGAGCTGAGGCAAATCAGCTTTTAAAGGTTACTTTTGTTTGCACACTTTAGGCTATGTTATTCCCTCTTGTAAATCCATTTCCATGTGCTCTGTCAGCAGTGGCATTCTTCAGGTGAGATGATTAGTCAAGGCCAGCTAATTCCCTTTGCTTTTGTCTTCACTGACATAAACTAACTTGTTGATTTCCACTGGAAAACGTCTCATCTGTTGGCACTTAAGGATACTTGCATTAGTGAACTTGGGAATTAAGTATTATAAAGGCTACTTTCCAGTCTGTTAATTTCTGAAAAAGCAATAAGTTTTGTTTTCTTCTTACAATGTAAGTCAAATTATAATAAAAGCAAGACTTGCCAAGCTTATGTAAAGCTTCAGACTGTATTTTTGTGCCTTATTAAGTTTACTGAAGTCTCAGGGGATGAAATTTGCAGTAGCAAGTACCATTTAAAGTCATTGGCACTTCTGCACTTTAATCTCCTGTGTTCTTTTGCAAATCTTTCACAGACTGTGTAAACGTGCTATATTCAACTGCAGCAGTTCCATGATGGATGAAGCTTCTGCCAAGCAGGGAGGTTTAGCACAGCCTCTCTTCAGAGTGCCTTTCACTGTTATTAACAAGCTCTCACCTAAAGCAAAATAAATCTGACTTAATTTACACCAACTCCCTCTTATTATCCATCCATTTATAAACATAGCTGCAGTGACATCTGATTGTTTTTTGATATGTCTGTTGCATAAAAAAAATGAAAACAAACAAATTCTGTCTTCTTGTTATATATCTGAATCTATTACAGTTGTGCAGTATTTGCCTGCCAGAAGAGTTTAGAGAAAGAACCAGTCTTACGGAACAAGTATTTTCCTCACTGCCATTTGAATTAACCTCAGACCTGCTCCGCGTCTTGAAAGCTCAGAGCAGTGGTGCCTGCAATTCCTAACAAGTACAAAAGTCCTGCAAAAGTATGGCTACTACAGACATTTTTCTGGGACTGCAAAGTGCAAAATGAATGTCAGGTGTCATCAGGGAAGGAGTGCAGCAGCCTGTTAATCTTTGTGCCTGTGAATGTGCTCCTGTGAGTTCCTTGCTGCCAGTATTCGAAATGGCTGAGCTTGATGAGGAAACATACCCTTCCCAGCTTCTGCCATTACCTGGGACATCTGCTTAGTTGAGTCCAGCTTAAAAGTTGTATGCTGGGGGAACAGAACCTTTTTCTGCTGATGCAATTTGCTTTTCAGTAGGTCAAACCACCTGACCCATTGCCTGTTTAGGTCCTGCTGCAGGTGCCAGTGGCTGCAGTAAAGTGCTTTCCAACACAGCCTTGGAAGAATCCATCTTCTTTCTACAATGTGGTGGGTTGAAATTGCCCCTCAACATAAAACTGCCAAACCTGCTCAGTTGAAAGCAAATGAAGCTGTATTTACAAGCAGAACTACAATCTAAAGTATAGAGTGCAACGAATATGTACAAAACCAAACAATATTTACATATATGTACAATTTATAAACAACACAACCCCACCACCCTCCTGGACAGAACAAGGGGGTTACCAACATTTTCCCCATCCCTGCTCCCTTCTCTCCCCCTGTACACAGAAGAAGAGAAGAAAGGAGAACAAAGTTACTTGTTAGCCACAACAAAGCAATGCAGCCAAGGTCAGCAAAGCCAGAAGAAGCCAGAGCTAGTATCTGCCAGAGAGAAGGAAGCTGTAAAAAAAGAGAAAGTCAGTTTATACAAACTAACTTTGTTAGCAGTCAGAGCAATGGGATTATTTAGACCTTATCATAATTTTCCTTTTTACACCCAGTGGTAATTTCTTTACATTCTGCTACTTTCTGATTAAGCTATGTGGAAAATTTTCCTAGGCACAGCCTAAAACTACCATATACAACAAGAAGATCACCTTGGTTTGGTCCAATGTAAAGAGCTCCTGCCTGAGGTAGCGAGGAGTTTATCCCATTTCCAGATGGAGTTGATCCAATCCATTGCTCCTTCATTATTTATATAGATTCTACATTTGACACATCAGTGCTTATGTTAGAAATGCTTATGTGATACCAAATGTAAATAGTTAATAGGCTGGAAAGTCATCATTAATGGAGACTTGGAAACACATCTAATAAATCCCTCAACAGCAGAGACCAGGCAGTGGAGGTGGATTACTTGCAAACTAGCTTTCACCAAACTTGGAAAAAAATGAGAAATTAGTAAATGATATTGAAGACATCACCTTTAATAAGGACATGAAGCTTTTGTTATGTAACCCACTTCATAGCAATTTAAGGATTCTCACTCTACAGTGAAAACTCAGTTGGAAATCATCAGTGAGAAAATTATAATTTGTGTAGATTTTTTTCCCTCTCTAACATGAAAAGAAAGAAAAAGAGCTCATTGCTACAGCCTGACACTGTACTTCTCTGATTAACTAGGACCAAATATTTTAGGGAACTCTGTTTCTTGCCCACATACAATCAACCACATTAATTGACTGAAGAGAGATTTCTTTCTGAATACCCTGTTCAGCAGAATAACTGTTGTTTTCCCACTCAGTGCAAGATGAGAGGCTCTCCATTCAGCTGAAGATTTAGAAAAGTGTGTGCATCTCTGATATCTGCCTAGGTAACAGCTGCATTGCTAAAGTAAGAAGAAAGTCTTAGTTTCTGGAGTCAAAAGGGGTTTTTTGTTGCTTTCTTTCTTTCTTTCTTTCTTTCTTTCTTTCTTTCTTTCTTTCTTTCTTTCTTTCTTTCTTTCTTTCTTTCTTTCTTTCTCTCTTTCTTTCTTTCTTTCTTTCTCTCTTTCTTTCTCTTTCTTTCTTTCTTTCTTTCTTTCTTTCTTTCTTTCTTTCTTTCTTTCTTTCTTTCTTTCCTTTCTCTCTTTCTTTTTCTTTCTTTCTTTCTTTCTTTCTTTCTTTCTTTCTTTCTTTCTTTCTTTCTTTCTTTCTTTCTTCCTTCCTTCCTTCCTTCCTTCCTTCCTTCCTTCCTTCCTTCCTTCCTTCCTTCCTTCCTTCCTTCCTTCCTTCCTTCTTTCCTTCCTTCCTTCCTTCCTTCCTTCCTTCCTTCCTTCCTTCCTTCCTTCCTTCCTTCCTTCCTTCCTTCCTTCCCTTTCTTTTCTTTTCTTTCTTTTCTTTCAACATAGTTTCTGGAGTTGTCTAGAAAACACTGTTTCTCCTGGAAAAAACCAAGGAGGTACCTTTTAAAACTTTAATGACATGTTGATGGATGATTGTACTTCAGTAATGGAATGATAGAAGTAGTTGGGATTTTTTTCTGCATACTGGGCTATAACTGTTGTCATTTGTCTTGGAACTGTTACGCTCAATAAAGTCAGTGTGAGGAGGAAAACAGGGGTAATACCTTTCCTTAGCTATGGTATTTAAGTTTAACCTTCCAGGATTATCTAGTTAAGTTCATTAACTAAACTGTCAGTCAGAGAACAGGTTATTTTCAGCTCTCTTCTTCAGACAAATAAATTTAAAAAGATGCTAGCTGTGAGCTAATTAGACATGAGGTGAGTTTCTGGCCAGTGCATCCAACTGTCATACTTAGCTAAATGTGCTGACCATGTAGGTACAAATACATGTACATTTAAAAAAGTCTGGAAGACAAAAGCATTTAGATCTCATATTTTGATTCATATAAAATCTGCATTTCACAGCAGAGCTCTAATAATTCCTCATGCGCAGGTGTTCAGTTCTTTCAAAAGCGTGTGCATGACCTTTAAATGAAATTACTCTTCAGAGAACCCTCCTGAGCAGGTTATTTCTGCTTTTCAAAGGTCCAGGGAAAGCTAATGGGAAGTATAGTCACCAAGCAGTCATTTTCCCTAATTGAATTCCTTAAGAGCAATAGCTGAAGGAACTGGTGGCTGATCTGTTTGCCTTGGCATCTGGCTAAGGAGAAATGAGTGACAGAGATATTTAGTAAGAGAGGTACTGCCGCTCCTGAGTGAAAATAAGGGACAACACGAGAAATAGGAGGTCCTTTAGAGCAGTATGTTTCCCTCACTGTCCCATTTTCTGAATTTTCCTCAATCTGTGACATTTAAAACTCAGTTATTATGAACTTTACTTTCTTCTTTAAGATATTATGTAAGTTCAGTGTAACTGTAATGCTTATTTGTATTTCATAATAATTTCTTGAAACTTCTTTGCATGTGTGAGCAAAGCCTGAGCCTTAGGGGATTTCATATTTAGCATATTTCTGCAATCTGGCAAGGTCGTCTTTCTGCTGATATATTTGAGTTAGGAATTTACACAGCAAATACCATAACTATTAAGTGTGAGAGAAAGCCAGAATCCTGAAAAATTGAGCCATTTGAAAATAGAACCTGACCTTCTCTAATACAGGATTCCTGACACCTTCCCCATCATACAGACACCTTTTACTTAGTATTTCCCATCATACACAGAATCATAAAATCATAGAATAGTCCAGTCTGTAAGAACCTTCAAGGGTCATCTAGTCCAAGCCCCTCTGCAGCTAGCAGGGGTAACCTCAACTAGACCAGGCCTCCCAGAGCTCTATTGAGCCTCACTTTGAATATCTCCCCAACCACCCCCCTGGGCAACCTGTTTCAGTGGTCTGCTACCCTCATAGTAAAGAACCTGTTGTTAACATCCAGTCTAAATCTGCTCTTCTCCAGTTTGAAGCTGTTGCCCCTTGTCCTATCACCACAGGCCTTTGTAAACATACCAAATAAACACCCAACATGTTACAAGCAAACATAAATCAATCAGAATTCTCCCTCTTTTGCAAACATCTACAATTTTCAAAGTCACCTTTATTCCTTCCTTCAGAAAGTGCAGTTCAAACAGTGAATTAAAATTTTTCCTCTCAGAAATCAGAATGTGCATTCAGCTATTTGAGAACAAAAAGTGTGGCAGTGAATTCAGTGATTTTGCATTTCTTTGTTTTTTTTTTAGAGAAGAGTTACTCTTATGAGCAAGTAATTTGTCATCTGTTCTTTGCTGTAATTTAACGTTCAGTTAATGCATTATGTCAAACTTCAGCACATACAGGATGAGATTGTTCTAATTTTAAGATTGTCACAGTTTTTAGTATTAAAAAAGTGTGGCATTCACCCATCTGCATCTTCACCATCTTTAAGAGGCTTAAGAATTACAATTTAGCAAACACAAGCTAATATAAAAAAAGCCATTTGTTATATCTGCAGACTATTTCAAGTTGGGGTTTTTTTTTTGTGCTTTACTGTGCAGAGCTGAGTACTCTGTGCCTCAAAAATTCCCAGTTGTCAAGGCTGACATGAACAATCTGCTAGCAGAGAAACCTCCTGTTCTATAGGCTTTAAAGTTAAACTGATGTCTTAGAGAGAGAGCAATCCTTGCTGTTTCTGCTGTGTATGAGCTAAACAAGCATTCAGCAATTCCCTTTTGTATTACTTTGGAGGTAGAGTGATTTCTTCAGGAGTTCAGTTTTCCTAGCTGCACATCGTGACGTCCAACTACAGACAGTTTTATGGCAGTGTACCGTTTAGTATTTACAAATACTGCTAACTATTCACTTGGTGCCGTGGTTTAGTCATGAGGTGTGTGGTGACAGGTTGGACTTGATGATCTTTGACGTCTCTTCCAACCTTGGTGTTTCTGTGAAACTTGAAAATACTTATGCAGACCTGTTCCCCTTTCAAGTAATTGCATGCCAAGAGGCGATCTTCAGAAACATTTTGATACTGCTTTGTCTTGAGTCTCTGGTGACCACAGAAAAACAAGCTCCACTCTTTTCAACAATTATCTGCTTGCTTTCTGAAAAAGAAGTTGATATACTGCTGATAGTGCATGAACTGCACTTGCTATCAATGTCTATCTTTCTCAGGTGTGAGAAATCTTGGAAAACAACCTTTTGTCATTGTATAATTACTGATGAGAGCAAGCACGGACTATACCGTGTTGTATTTTTATGGTGCAGCAGTCATACTGCCTTCTGTATCCCCACATTTCTAAGCAACAAAAATGGGTTTTAAATTGCTGCTCTCTCAAGCTATGCTAGATCTATATTGATGAACTGCTCTGCAAGCTGCCTTGCAATTGGCCCCTATGGTTCGGTACCATGCCAACAAACTGGAAATGACTTTAGCTAAAGCAGTGCTAAATCTCATGGCTGTTCTCTCCTCTGCCATGCAGAATTGTTCATGCAGTCATTGAAGGAAGTGCAAAGCATTTCCTTCTTTTTGGGGATGCAGTTTTCTGTATTGATGGACCATTACTACTGCCATTACTTCTACAGTCAGAGGGCACAAAAGTATGGAGCTTGACCAGTGACATAAATGAATCACTGCTTCGAAACGAGATCATGGCTGTGCTGACTATTTGCTTCCCTTGTGTGTTGGACTAACAAATGACTCCAGATGCTTTTCCATATACAGCTGATATTTATTGTCTGGAAAAAATAAAAAGGAATAAACTGATCATGAAACACTAAGCTACAGTAAAATAGCAGAGCAATCCTAGCCTAGCCTGCCAGGATAAAGCTAGCAGGTGTTTAAGTCAACTGCAGTCTTCTGGAACAGAATTAAAATTTGTGCTCTTTGGAGCTGCAGTTTTTGTGGTAGCTGAAGGTACATTTTTATGTGACATGAAAAGGTGAAGACCCTTTCGTGATAAGGTGTAAGCTACTTGTGATAACATCTTATGATTTGCTCTTAAGCAATGACATCATTTTGGAAAAACTAAGCAAAGTGTTGCATACAGCTCAGCCACTGAGAAGGTCGTGGAAGCTCTCATCATCACTCTCCGTGTAGTTCCAGGTCTGCATCACTCTGGTTGATCCTTCTTCAGCTACAACCTCAGCAGCAAGGTATAGCAGAAACCCCAGCAGCTTGGTCTCTGCTCTTCAAGGCAATGGAGCCTGATATCAGTCTGTAAAGCTCTGGACTGGACCTTTACTAAGCAGCTCACCAGAAGGATGACACCATGGGTGAAAGCCCACGTCTAGGCATTATAGTATAGATGAAACACTTGCAGCAGGGAGCTCATGGCTAATTTGGCTCCTTGCCCCTTCCTCAGATGGCACATGAGTGAAAAAAAGGGTGGTCCTTTAAAGCAATGTGAGTGTAATGAATCCATACAGTGCTTCTGGAAAGGATTCAGATTTTAAGTGGGTTTTTGTTTGTGGGTTGGTGTTGGTGGTTTTGTTTTGGTTGGTTGCTTTGGTTTTATTTTTTTGTTGTTGTTTTTCTTGACTTCTCTTGACTTGAAGTTTTTTTCCACCTTGGACTATTTTTTCTTTTGTCAAATGTTCCACCCACAGGCAACAGAGAACCATAAAATCCTTGACCTCTGTCACCTGCTGGAGGATTTTCTATTGGAGGCATATTTACACCCTATTCATCTGAAATCAGTTCTGGGGCAGCAGTTCTGCTTCAACTGGAGCAGAACGCAGCTCGCTTCCTTCATTACCCCAGTGTGGGGCTCCAGTACATGATTACTGACAGAGTATATAGTTCACCTATTTAAATAACTCCAATTTAAGCTTTTATCCTGCTACAATGCTTCTTTATTCCTATTACTTGAAGCACTCCACATTTTTCAAAGTAAAAAAGGAAAAAGGGACAATTTGATACAAAAATTACAGCAGTTAAACAGAGTTTGGATGTCCAGAAAGGTGAGATTTCCTCCTACCCCCTCTCCTCTCTTGGCATCATTTTGTCCTACTAGAGCAGCTCTTTCCTCACTTCTGTGCATGCTGCCAACTCTGCACTGTCCCTTTCCTTTATGTGCTGCCACTTGATAAAATCAAAACATTAATGGCTGAACAAAATCATGTTTCTCCCCATCATGGATCATTTCTAGAAGAACCACTTTCAATCAGCACTCAGTAGCCTTCTGTGAGGAGGGCTGCTGGGTGCTTAGCACTTATGAAACCATGACCCTGTCTATCTGTGCCTCTGGCAAACCATCTTGATGTAGTGGTTAAAATTACACTTCAGCTGAATGTCATGTATGCAGCTCCAGGTACTTAAAAGCGTTTTTGCTTCCAGCAGTGGTGAAAAGAGTAGGATGATATGAGAAAACATAGGTACCTCTTCTGAATTTCATCAGAAAACCTAAGAGAGATTTGTCTTGATCTCCCTACACTCTATGTTTCACATGAACTGTTTGTTGAAGGATGACCAGAGGGGAAATATCTTGAATTGCAATCCACACCGGACAGTTTTCACTCAGTAAACGTCCATCACCTCAATCAGTAATTAAGAAGGGTGACTTAAGCTGCATCCTGGCTATTGAGCTACTCCTTCCCTCAACTTACTCAAAGCAAGTTTTCTTTGACTTTCAGCCCTCATTTTACGTTCTTTTGTTCTTCTTTGCACCTTTAAGCCCCTCTTGGAGAGCAGGATTCGTGATGACTGTGGTTAAGGTTTCCAAAGCCATCAGAAAAGGCAAGTAATGGTCTCTGATGAGAAGCGGCAATCACCCTTCAGCCATCAGAAGCCCTTCTGTCCACATAAGCAGGAAACTTTTCACAGTTCAAGTTTGTTTATTGCCTGTGCTAGCTAAAGGCCACAAAATGCTAATGTTACTGCTACAAGCACATTACTGCCTCTTTAATTTATTTCAGCTAACTTCTGTTGATGGCATTTGGGTAAGCTAAACTGCCAGTTGAACCGAATTTGTTGTGCGGTTCGACGTAAAAACCATGCTGGAAATAGATCTGTATTCAGAGGCATCTAATTAGGAAAACATCATGATAGTCAATGCAAATGTTTTCCAAGGCTCTGCATCTGTGCACCGTGCATCAATTGCATACTGAGATTGCAATATCCATTTTCCAAGTCACAAAAGCCATCTAATGAGAAAAACATGCACTTTCAGCCTGCCTATGGGAAAGAAAGAGCAAACCTCAGGTTTTGGTGCTTTAGCCTCAGTGTGTAAATTTTCCCTGTGGAAAAAAAACAATAAGAAGGAAAATAAGAAGGAAAATTTGTGGGGCAGAGTAAAACAAAAATCAGTGCAACGTTTATTTGCTACAGTTGTGGTTTAGAACTGCTTGCTCCTATAGCATTAGACTGCATACAAATGCTGTTTGATATGCAAGGTATCAACCCAGATGGATCATTGTGCAGGCCCAAATCCTGTGGATTACTCTGTGCATGCTGACCCCTCTTCTCTTTTCTCTGTGTATTAAAGTACACATGAACACGAGTACATATACACATATATGACTACACATATATCTACATACATGTGTATACATACACCAAAAAAGTTCTGCTCCTTCCAGAGTAGTACACAGGATTCAAGGCCTTGGGATTCAGCTTTTAGGTAGAGCAAAAATAAGGCTGTCACTGCATCAGATTATCCATCAATTACATTAAGCACAATCTTTCTCACAAACCCATGGTGCACCCATTTTTTTAACCTGCTTCAGTTATCCTACGGAGAAAAAGTGAAGGCATTTGCCTTCCTGGGCATGATACCAGATGTGAGATCAACTCCTTTGTGATCTGATCTCTTAGACCTGCTGAAGGTTACATGTGGGTTAGGCTGAGCATGTTAGTAGTATGAGGGACAGTGTTTTCTATATCAAAAGTTACTTACTCCTTTATATACCTCTCCTTTATTGTCTTTCTGAATCTTGCTGTTGAAGGGAATAAACTTTCTACTGTGGTGGGTTGAAATTACCCCCCCCAACATAAAGTTGTCAGACCAGCTCAGTTGAAAGCAAATGAAGCAAACCTACAATCTAGAAATGTGGAATGCAATGAATATGTACAAAATATACAATATTTACACATATTTGCAATTTATAAACAGCACAAGAACCCCCCTGGACAAACCCAGGGGGTTACTAATAGCTTTCCCCTCCCTGCTCGCTTTCCTCCCCCTGTACAAAGTAAAAGAGAGAGAGAAGAGAGTAGGCTGTTAGTACTTAACCACAACAAAGAACACAGCCAAGGTCAGCAGAAACACCAGTTAGTATATGCCAGAGGAAGGAAGCTGAAAAGAGAGAGTTAGTTTACAAATCTAACTTTATGTTGGTAATCAGACCAATGGGATTATTCGGACCTTATTATTTTCCCTTTTGTATCCAACAGTAATTTATTTACATTCTATCAGTTCCTGCTCATTCTGTGGAAAATTTTCAAGGAACAGCCTAAAACTACGATATCTACAAAAGATTTCAAAAGGTATTAGAAATGTCATTAGTCACTACAAACCTTAAATAAAAACTTTTAAACCCCTCCTGTGTATGTCAGCGTTGATACCTGCTGAGATGTAATAAAAATTGGCTAAACTAATGCGTAGTGTATTAAAGTGAAATCCCAAATTTTGGATAAAATAAAGAATAATTTAAAAAAAAAAGCTTAAAAATTCAATATCTGAACTAAAATCCACATATTAATATTTTTACATGTATAGCATTGTTTCTTGATGAGACTTTTTTTGTGGAGCTTTTCACTAAAGCATTGAAAATACTTTGAAAGCATCAGAAGTGCTGTAGAGTGTTGTTCTTCTTTTTTTTCCCTGTGCTTTTAAAGTGTTATAAAAATCCTTAAGGATCTGAAAGAAATCAACTTGCTTCTAGTGACTAAACCTGACTAAAAATAACTACTCCATCAAACTGAAAAGAACAAGCATTTTGTATTCAAGTTCATTTGGGGATTTGATTATTCTTTTGAAAATGGTAAAGAATGGCAATCCTGAAAATCCAGGCAGAAAATTAGGTTGATCTCCTAGGTCTGCTTAGTTTCTGTCCTTCAAGACAACAGAGTTAGCATGTAATTTCTGGCCTCTCACATCTGTAGAAAACTGTTTTTTCATGAAGAGCTTGTTTAAAAAGTCACTGCAATTCTATTTGTAGAACAAAGGGGTCTTTAATGGTTCACAGTCTCATTTGAATATTCAGCTGATGTGCAGTTCTTCCGTTTAGGAAATAATGGTGTGGTAACCAAGCACTCTGATTAGCTGCAGAATGCAGTGCTTTCAAGAAACTAATTTATATTGGTTCTTGATGAGACTAAGAAAATTACCAGGGCCATTAGGGAAACTGAAAACACCATATGTTTTCAGCTACCTGTCCTAGCTCTAGTCTATGCAGCATACCATTTGCAGCTGTGGTGCTTCCCAAGGATTTTCAGCTTATAAACATTAAAAATCCTGACTGGCCGTCGGTCTTTAGAAATGAGCATATAAGCAAAGCAGTCTCTGCAGCTCCTACTACTGAATGCTATAGAATATACTATCAAACTGAAAGGAAAAATGAGGAAGAAAATAAATTAAAGTCAAGAGTTTAAGTAGGTATTTTCACTCAACTGGTATGGAATGTCATAGTCTTACAAACTCAATACTTTTTTCATGAGGTTCAACAAGACCAAGTGCAAGGTCCTGCATTTAGGTTGGGTCAATCCCAAGCACTAATATAGGCTGGGCAGTGACTGGCTTGAGAGCAGCCCTGAAGAAAAGGACTTAAGGGTGCTGGTGGATGAGAAGCTCAAAATGAGCCAGCAGTGAGCACTTACAGCACAGAAAGCCAATCACATCCCAGGCTGTATCAAAAGAAGCATAGCCAGCAGGTCGAGGGACGTGATTCTCCCCCTCTACTCCGCTCTGGTGAGACCCCACTTGGAGTACTGCATCCAGTTCTGGAGCCCCTATTATAGGAAGGATGTGGACATGCTGGAACGGGTTCAGAGAAGGGCCACGAGGAAGATCAGGGGGCTGGAGCACCTCTCCTATGAGGACAGACTGAGGGAGTTGGTGCTATTCTGTCTGGAGAAGAGAAAGCTCCGAGGAGACCTAATTGTGGCTTTCCAGTATCTGAAGGGGGCCTAAAAGAAAACTGGTGAGGAACTTTTTAGGGTGTCAGGTAATGATAGAACTAGGAAGACCAGAACAAAACTAGAAATGAGTAGATTCAGATTGGATGTTAGGAAGAAATTCTTCACCATGAGGATGGTGAGACACTGGAACAGGTTGCCCAGGGAAGTAGTGGAAGACCCATTCCTGGAGGTTTTTAAGGCCAGGCTGAATGTGGCTATGAGCAACCTGATCTAGTGTGAAGTCTCCCTGCCCATGGCAGGGGGGTTGGAACTAGATGATCCTTGAGGTCCCTTCCAACCCCAACACTTCTATGATTAGGCTTACTGAATTAAACAGTTCACATTAAAGAAGAATGTTCTCACACATGTCTTTAGTGCACGTGTGCACATGCCCACCAAACACCTCATTTTGCTGCCTCCTGAAGCTCTTTTAAAACAACCTTACCAGTAGTTTCATGTTACCAAATCCTGTAACTATAAAGGCCAGCCCAGTGCCGACACCGACTGTCACAGTTGTCCACAGACATTTTTGAGCTGGCCTTCTGGAAATTAAAAGAAAAGACAAACAAACAGTTTATCAGATCTTTGTGGTAACAGTTCTTGACAAAGCCCTTTAAAATGTTAGTCAGATATAAACAGATTATGGTTCTTTGCATATTTTAGTTGTTTCCTAAGACCACCAGCAATGCAAAACATATTGAAACTGTCTCCAGGGATTCTGTTTTTCAATTTTGTCTATTGAACTAAGTGTATTTACAGATTTCCCCCCCACCTCCAACTAATTGTTTTAGAGAGAGCTCTTGTTTTATGTCGTATATTAAAGACCATGAGAAGGAAGGGGAAAAAAGTGGAACCCTAAGGCATTTCTACATCATTAGCCATTGATGAATGTACATAAGAGTGTGTGCTACCCATATGGTTTTACCAGAGAGTTTGAGTTGTAAGGATCTTAATGATCATCTAGCTCCAACTTCCCTGCCATCGGCAGGGACACAGCCCACTACCCCAGGCTGCTCAAAGCCTCAACCAACACTTCCAGGGATCATGCATCCACAACTTCTCTGGACATCTCACTGTCTCATCACCCTCATAGTGAAGAGCTTCCTAATATCCAGTCTAAATCTCCCCTGCTCTAGTGTAAAACCATTGCTCTTTGTCCTATCACCCTTATAAAATGTCACTCTCCAGCTTCAGGTACTGGTAGGTTGCTGTAATATCTCCCTGGAGCATTCTCTTCTCTGGGCTGAGCAGACCCAACTCCCTTAGCCCATCCTCATATGAGAGGTTCTCCTGCCCTCTGATCATCTTATGTGAGATCCATTAAAAAATGTACTGGCCATAGTGAATAAATGGGGCCTTTGCCTTGAGGACTGAACATCACAGTCTGGACTTTAGGCATAATCTCATTTTGCCTGCTGATCTGGGACTTGTGGTTGCAAAACCTAGAAGTTAAAAGCCTTGCTGACAAAGTTAACAAGGCTGTGAGAAATTGAATTACACAACAATGCACAGAGGAACGATTGGAGAAAATAAAAATTCTGCTGGAAGGTCTGTGAAAAATGGGTGCAACATTTGCTGGACTGGTATGTTAACTTCTGCTGTCTGTCTTTGCTGCCTTCTCATATTTTCATCTATTGACTTTTGAGCTTGTTACATAAAAAAAACCAAACAAGTGTATATAAGTGTTTCTCCTAGTCTTTAATGAAACAATTGACAAATACTGAGAATCTCTGGATTGTTGAGTTTAATTACCCTGAAACTTGTGAACAGTGTGCTTTATGTTTCCAGCTGCTGTATAGTAGCTCAGGTGAGTGGTGCTGTTGGCAGCCTTGAGGGATGGAACCTGGACAAGCTTGAGAAGTTGTGCTGGTGTGCACCTCATGAGGTTCAACAAGGCCAAGTGCAAAATCCTCTGCCTGGGCCAGGGCAATCCCCAGTATCAATACAAGCTGGAGGGTGAAGCAATTGAACAGGCCTGCAGAGAATGACTTGGGGGTGCTGATGGCTGAAAAGTAGGACATAGGCCAGCAATGTGCATTCACAGGTCAACTGTATCCTGGGTTGCACTAAAAGAAGCCTGGCCAGTGGATGAAGAAAAGTGATTCTGCCCTACTGATTCTGATTTTACTTGGCAATTGCAGGACCTTATTTGGATTCTTGTGTTCAATTATATGATCCCTAGCACAGGAAAGACATGGATCTTTTGGAGTGAATTCAGAGGAGGCCACAAAAATTATCATCAGAGGGCTGGAACATCTTTCCTAGGAAGAAAGCCTGAGAGAGATAGGGTTGCTCAGCCTGAAGAAGGTTCTGAGCACCTTATTGCAGTGTTTCAGTAACTGAAGGTGGCTCACAAAACAGGTGGAGACAAATATTTTAGTAGAGCCTGCTGAGATAGGACAAGTGGTAATGGTTTTAAACTACCTACTGTAGGTAGTTTAGACTATATGTAGGTTTATACCATATGTAAGGAAAGAATTTTTTCACAATAGGGCTGGTGAGACACTAGAACAAGTTACTCAGAGAAGGTGGCAGTTACCTGATCCCTGGAAACATTCAAGGTGAGGCTGGACAGGGCTCTGAGTGTCCTGGCCTAGTTAAAGATCCCTTCCAACCCAAACCATTCTGTGGTTCTATGATTCTACGAGCTCTTCCATGCATGCTATTGCACAGTCAGCTCTTAAGGCAGATGGTGAAATATGACTCACTGAAACACTGACCAAGGCAGGGGATGGGAGAAGCAGAGAGTGAATCAGTTTTCCCAACTCTGGAGTGCATAGATGACCTATGGTACTTGGCTATACACAGATAACTGTATTGTCACATGGGTACTTTTTTTACCATGTGTATAGAACATTTGTGTGATTCCCAGATACATACCCTTATGTTCCACAGACATTGGTCCATCACAGGGCTGTCAGATCATATTTGCCTTTAATGACACACTTAAAACTAAAGCATTGCATTTTATTATTTTATTATTCTTTTTTTTTCACCAGAAGATGGCATTTAATTGTTTTCCTTCTCCAAAGCCTATTTGGCTTTGTGTTAAGGTTCCTCCAGCAGACAATTTTTGCTGACAAACTCACATTTTTGTCTTTTAATAGGTCACTTAGGAAAGATTTGGGAAACCACTTTTCCCTGCCTGTACTTAAGCCAGACCTCAGTGATGTTAAATGAACTCCTTTTAATAATTCATTGCGGCAGAACCTGGTTTACTTTTAGCTAACTCTTACAGAAGGAATAAGGCATTCAGCTTCTGAGCTTCATCTTTCAGAGCTGATGAATAGCTCCCAGGCTGCTGTCCAGATGGTCCTCCAAAATGGACTGCCAGAGAAAATCCTCCATATCTTCCCTCCGCTTTTTCTCCTGATACCCAGAGTACAATACCGCCATGTCTTGTGCCAGGAGACCTGATACAGGAGGTGATAAATCGAAAAGGCAATTACTTGTATATTTTCCCTTTATAAAAAAAGAGAAGCCTTTCACCTAGTGATGGACAGATTTAATTAATCCTTTTCTCCTCAGTCACCACAGACAGTAGCAGATTTCAAACCCCTGTGTACTCACCAAACAGAGGAGCTGTGTAATGCATTGCAGCATTTGGGATTGTGATAAGACAAAAACCCAAGCACAACCCAGAAAATTAGCAACAGCTTTCCACAGACAGGAAATGGGAGCTGTTTCAGGTTTGGGCAGCACAAAGCATCCAGGAGAAAGCTATGAGAAAGCAGCAGTTTGTGTTCAGCCAACCCCTAACTGATACACAGGGTTATTCCTCTCTGGGTGCAAGACCCTACACTTGCCTTTGTGGAATTTCATAAGGTTCACCTCTGCCCAACTCTCCATCCTGTTTAGGTCATGCTGGATCACAGCACAGCCTTCTGGTGTGGCAGCCACTCCTCCCAGCTTTGGGTCATCAGCAAACTTGCTGGAGGTATGCTCTATCCCTCCATCCAGGTCATTGATGGATATTTTGAACAAGACTGGACCCAGTACTGACCCATGAGGAACACCACTTCCAACTGGATTCTGTGCTGCTGAGCACAACCCTCTGAGCTCTATCCTTCATCCAGTATTTCTTGATGTAGCTGGTATAATAAAGGATAGAAAGACAAGTTTAGGGTACAGGTGCCCAGAAAATGACCTGAAAAAGAAAGCATGTGTATTTTTCCAACCTTTGCTTTAACAAAAGTTATCTCCCATACACTTTATTGCAATTCTGTTTAAATATAAAGAAATATATTTGTATAGAGTATTGAGAACTGTATTTGAATTGAAGGCAGCCCAGTTATATTACATGTATTCATGAATTTAAATGTGTGTGCATATATACATGCCTGAAACAGTGTGTGAAATACAGTGAGATGTTAAACCATAGCTGTATCTGCAAACAGACACAGCCCTCCACCCCCAAACCCCAACCAACCAAAAAACCAAACAAAATTAATGCCCTCTAAGAGCAGAGACCAGTTTTATCAGTAATGTAAAATAACATAATATCATCATCTGGAAAAGGAGCAGTATTCAATTTGGGTGGCTGAGAATGTGGCCTGTAGCAGGAGTTTCCATGATATGGAACAAGGGAGGCAGAGATCTCTCTTTGTAGGAGCTCTTTGGTGAAAGCCATCTTGTGGAAGTTGTAGCTACTTCAGAGGTTAACTATAGGACATAAAACCCATCAATAGCCTCTCCCAAGTGTAATGACATTGAAAAAAAAGGTTTCAAACCCATGAAAATTAGTGTCAATTAGTATTAATCTCATGGGATGGTCCCTCATGATACATGATTAAATGGCACTAAAAGCTGTTCCTAACACCCTTATTTTTGTAGTCCTACCACTCTTTTATTTGTCAGTCAAGAGCTGTTTTTTGCCATCTGACAAATGCTGTCTGGGTTGGCTGGGGTCAAATTCATCATTCAGGAGCACTTATGAGCAGCCACATGAACACTGCCCAGGTCTCAGAGGTAGCCGAGAAGGGAAAACAGAGGACTTCAGTAAACAGTTATTTGGATTACACTTTGACTTCAATTTGTCAGCTGCACCACTACCAGCAAGAAAGGAGAAATGGAAATGACAAGAGATTGTAACCTTTAAAATGTATGTGCATTTTCAAAGAAGACCCCAAAGCCCCACACAAAAGCCTGTGCGTTGTACCAGCCGGCAGCAGCGCTTTCAGCCTTCAGTGACTTTGCCATCACAGCCTGCAGTCCTGTTGCTCTGAAGTGGTACCCGGCCTTGGGAGCCTGTGTGCGCAGGGTGGCATCAGTCAGTCCTCCTGGAGTGTCCCCAGAAGGGAGCAGCAGGAGTGAGTTTCCACCACAGCACTCTTCACGATCTCTGGAGCATGGTACACAGGAAAACTCATCATATCCTGCCCCGAGCTTGTCAGCTAACAGCATGACCACACCATCCATTTTTAATAATAGAAGTGCATCATAAATATGGTTTTTTCCTTTGCAGCTGGAAGGTATTTTTGGCTACATGTGTCAAAGAAATGTCCATGTCTGTCCTTTGAATCTTCTTTTCAGGAGACTGTTCAGCTGTTTGAAGAATTAAGGTTACACCCGACATCTGAGTTGGCCAGTAGTCTTAGTTTGTGAAAATCATGGGATGCTTTCTGTACACCTGAAATACTGTTTGGAGAACAAGGAGTGTTGGAATAAAGGTGTCTTGGAGTAAAAGCCTACAGATGTTCTGGACATATTTAGTCATAATTAGAAATTTCTTGCATAGGGAAAAATAATGTCTGTTCAAATATTGTACAATAGAATAGAATAGAATAGAATAGAATAGAATAGACCAGGTTGGAAGAGACCTTCCAGATCATCACATTCAACCCATCATCCAACACCACCTAATCAACTAAACCATGCAACCAAGCACCCTATCAAGTCTCCTCCTAAACACCTCCAATGATGGTGACTCCACCACCCCCTTGGGCAGCACATTCCAATGGGTTATCACTCTCTCTGTGAAGAACTTCTTCCTAACATTCAGTCTGAATCTCCCCTGGAACAGCTTGAGACTGCGTCCTCTTGTTCTGGTGCTGGTTGCCTGGGAGAAGAGACCAACCTCCACCTGTCTACAACCTCCCTTCAGGTAGTTGTAGACAGCAATAAGGTCTCCCCTGAGCCTCCTCTCCTCCAGGCTAAGCAACCCCAGTTCCCTCAGCCGCTCTTCATAGGACTTGTGTTCCAAACCCCTCACCAACTTTGTTACTCTTCTCTGGACACATTCCAGCAAGTCAACATCTTTCCTAAACTGAGGGGCCCAGAACTGGACACAGTACTCGAGGTGTAGCCTTAATCAGTGCAGTGCACAGGGGCAGAATGACCTCCCTGCTCCTGCTGGCCACATTGTTCCTGATACAGGCCAGGATGCCATTGGCCCTCTTGGCTGCTTGGGCACACTGCAGGCTCACACAGCCTACCATTAACCAGTACCCCCAGGTCCCTCTCTGCCTGGCTGCTCTCCAGCCGCTCTGACCCCAGCCTGTAGCACTGCATGGGGTTGCTGTGGCCAATGTGCAGAACCCGGCACTTGGATGTGTTAAATCTCATGCCGTTGGATTCTGCCCATCTGTCCAGCAATGTAGTAAATACTGTAGTAGAAAGAGAGGGATAAATAGATTTATTTTTCCCTAACAGTATAGGAAATATTTAACTTTAAAAAAATTAAAAAATCAGTCAACTTTGCAAGTTTTTCTCCAGGGTAATAGACTTTGTTCTTAGTACTGTCTTTTTAAACTTTTCTTTAATCCAATGCATCGATTGGAAGATATTTTCAAGCACTCTGGGGACTGTTGAGATGCAGTTGACATCCTTCACTGTTCTTTTAAAATTAACACTTCTTCAGACAGAGTATATTTAGATTTGGACACAAGAGTACCCTGCTGGTTGAAAACATTAGCTATAAAATTTATCTGAAAGTCATTAAAATACCAGAGATTCTCTTTTCCAGCAAGGTCATTGGTTAGCAAAACATCAGAAAGTTTCTGCACGCTACAAAGCACAGAAAAAATAGCTAGGTTGCAAAGCCAACCAGCTGAAGTTGGGAAATGCCAAAATTAGATACCCCTGCAGTACTAATGGTACTTGCTTTTCTGTGATGAAATGTGTTATGACACGGGTTTTTGACTTCAGAAGCCTATATCCTCCCCTTCCCCAGCCCATTCCTATGTCTATGAATGGGAAATTATTCCATATTTTCCTTTATACTACCTGTATTTTATTTAGAATTCACTGTTCAGAGGCTGAACTGAGTATAGAATTATTCATTGGTTCCCTGGAGATTTCATGATTCTAGTTTGATTTCCTGAGTGCTGTCAGCAATGTCCAAGTGCTCCATAAATATTTCTGAGTTTCTGTGCATTGGGTCACCAGGAGACAAAGCTGCAGTTGCCTGTACCCTTCAACACAGGAAACCAAGGTATAGGGAGATGGAGGAGAAGCTTTCACCAGATTTTTGGGACCTCACATTATAAGCATATTTGGAACATATATATGCAAAGCTGAGGTAGAACTCGGTAGATGGCTGGATAGTAGCATGTGTTAAGCCTAAAGCCAGAAGATTCCCCATGACACCCAGCAAGGTGTGCAATCCAAGAACTAGGGAAATATGATTTCTTGTTCATATGTGTCCTTCCCAAGGGTCAGGAGAGAAAAATCTTCAGTGTTTTGCTATCAATAGCAAAGAGGAAAGCAGGTCCCTAAAACTGAGACACTGTAAGTCCAATTCTGCTTCTGAGTAAATTCTGGTTTGAAATCACAGAGTAATTTAGTCCAAGGGAGACTTCAGGGATTATCCCTCTTTTCTCAGAGCAGGGCCAGCATAACTCAGGTGCCTCAAGGCTTGTACACTTGAATTTGGAGAGCCTCCAAGGATGGAAACTCCACAACTTCTTTGAGCTATCTGCCACAGAGCTTGGTTGAGCAAAATCAAGCCCTTCATGAAAACCAATGAAGACTGCAGTCTTGTGTTTGCAGAATGACCTTGAAGAAAGCATCTGATCCCTGCAGCTCTCTTTTCCTCACAAGTATGATGGAGACCACAGAAAGCATTCAGTTTTCTGAGTTATTTGCTTACACTCCTGATACATGCTGTAGAAGTGCTACACTAGCAGCTTTCCTCCATGAGATATACAGATCCTGAGTGTTTAGTACTAGAAGTGCTGCTATTCAGAGAGTCCTATCTCTGCAGGGAAAATAGGATTTAAATTAACAGCTCAGAGACATCTGACCTTCGTATTCTGACATCTTTGAGGCGACATCATGTCACTGTCAAAGCCACAATAATATCTGACACTGCCACTAAGTGCTGACGTTTTTGATTTTGATTAAAACTGGAAAAGGTAGAAACCATAGTGTTAAGCATCATCTTGACCCAGGCATCAGCTGTGGATAAAGGCACTTTGGGACATGATTCAATGGCCATGGTGATGTTAGGTTGATTGTTGGACTTGATGATCTTAGAGGGTTTTTTTCCAACTGAAATGATTCTATGATTCTATAATTTTGTCTACATGGCAAAATGTGGCAAATGTTCTGACAATGTGGTTTTTTTTTTCCCTGAGAGGAACATTTGTTTTCTTTCTTACAGTTATCTGCCTGTTTCTTTTATCTTAAAGCCCTGCTAAAGCCTTTGGAACTTCAGTGACCGTAAAATTAAGGAAAGGCTTTTCTCACACTCAGACCTGAGTGTGCAATTTAATGGGAGCATGAAGATTTTGAAAATGAGTTTCTGTTATTAAACCATGTAAGAAACAAGCCAGTATTTTGCTAGGTAAATGGTAATGACTTGTTCTTTTAGCATGTGGTCCAGGCTAATGTTACTTGCCAAGCTCTAGAGACTGCTTTCAGAGTTTACATGCTGGAAATCATTTCATATTCACAGAGGCAAAGTGCAATTTTCCTTCAGGAGACATACTTTTTGTCAGTATTTGGAAGTTGCCCCAGGAGCTGGGATATACCCTCATTTTTGTGAATCTTGAGCTCTGATAAGTTCAAACACATCAGTACCAGCTGATTGCTCTGCTGGTTCAGCTGCCTGGTCAGTTGAGCAGTTGCTAATTTGTATGGCAAAATTCCAAGCCTCTTTCAGACCCAGCACACAGAGATAAAGAAGTGCTGCATAGTCTCACTGCAGCGCTAGCCAAGTTTTCACTCTGGACTCAGTAGTGGCTAATTTCATCAAATCTGCTGCGACCCAGTCCTTGTCCAGCCTTGTGCTGGCTGCTCTGTTTTCAGACAATGCAGCATGGAGAAAACATGTCAATGTGATAATCACTTTCTGTTCCTCAGATAATGTGAGTGTTGGAAATGCTTTTGTTTGTCTCCCAGGGCAGAGAAGGGAAACATGTAGTTTGTTAGGAAAATAGCATTTCTGAAGGTTGCCTTTAATTTAAAAGGAAAGGAAAAACAACTAAACCCAAATATTTCTTTTCTGATTCCAGGCTGTTGTTGCTGTAGATAGTGGCTCGGGCTGCTTCCAGGCAGTTTAGGGAAGCTGCCAAAGTCATCAAAAGGGTGGGAATCTGCCTTGGTATTGGGAAGAGACTCTTGAACCTTCCACCTAGAAGCTGAATCCCCACAAATCTCTGCTAGACTCTGAATTCAGGAGAAAGAGGCCACCAAGAGGTGGGTGCCATGGGATGTCCATGCCTGATTTAGCAGTTGATTTGTTGGCCTTGCACTCAGGTAACTCTCATTTATCTAGAGCCAAGAACTAGCAGGAGACCTGACTGGTTTTATGCTGGAGGTTACTGAAAATGAAAGACTGTCATGAAAATTTTGGGCCCACTGAAGTGGTCTTTTCCAGTGAGAACCTTAATCATCAGGCCATACTGAAACAAGTCTATTGAGAATAACCATAATTGGAAGCAGCAGTCTTTTGAATAAATGTACTCTTTGTGACCTTGTCAGCCTTGGTATAAAGCTTTCTGCATATTCCTGAGGAGGCAAACACTGCCCATCTCCATATATACTTTGGGCACCACCCGTGGAAATGGAAGTGGGTTTGCTGTGCTGTTAGGAGGGGATGGAGTTCCCAAGGACCTCCAGTATGCATGAGTGTCTGAAAAGAGGTTCACGGCTTTCTGTACTGTCAAGGTTGATACAGCGCACTTTCTAGCACTTAGACTTCACTCAATTAATTGTCTTTTCTTCTAGTCCTAGTAAATTATATCTTTCACTTTGACCTGAGCATTTGCTCCCAAAAGTCTCTGAGCTGTATTCTTGTGCCGAATGGATTAAGAAGTTCAGCTTCTTGCTGTGAGTAGTAAAGAATAAAATATGGAATTACAAAAATAAGCAGGATATGTTGCCTCCTGGGTAGGACAATATTTGCTGAAGGGTGGAGCTTAAGAAGTTAAGATCTGCCTAGGCAGCCATACACAGCTAAGACAAACCCTTGAGAATGATGTGACTGGAAGTGGTACCATGGTGTTCTAGCATCTTTCCCTGCTCCCTTCCACCAAGCAAAGTGCAGTGGCAGCAAAAGGATTGTGATGACAGCTTTCATGTAGATATTCTCCATGCACATGATGAAGAGCATGTGTGCATGTGGGTATGTGTGTGCATGTCTGCACACTGTAATCACAGATAAACTATACACAGTGCAGGTCACAGCTGGTTCTATGATGCCATACTGACCAGAAATAACCTGCAATCCCACCCATTCCCTATGCACCAACTCCTTGTGTTTTGTCTGGCAAATGACTCCTCACATGGGCCAATGAAGAGCAGCCTAAATTCCCAAACATATCCTGCATGTTGCAAGCCACCCATCGGAGTAAGTATGTTACTGCTCACATCTCTTTTCTAGCTGCTAAATCCAAGTGTTCCTCAAAGTCTTCCCTGAAAGTAGCTCCATCCTCTCTCTAGAGTTTTGTCTTGACTCTCTTTGTAATGATGGGAAAACTGTGGAGTTATTTTTGACAGGCCCTCATCAGTTCTGTGTTGCCTATTGCTTTGGTGAGGTGATTCTGCTTACAAACACTGTAAAGGGTTCACCTTCAAGGATGACTACTTAATTAGACGTGCAAAGAGTTATGGCCCAACATGTCAGAGACTAATGAATGAGCTTTGTGTGTGGTTGGTGAAGAGCAGTTTGCCAAGGTATCTGTTCATTTCTCTGTGTGCAAGATGAAATGAAACTGAAGCTGCCACTTTTTAAAAGAAAAATCTACTAGAGTCCAGGCAAGGATAGCAGGATAAAATAAATGATGCTTGGTACTTCATCTATTTGTCTGTAGGTTCAGGTGTGATTATGTAGTCTGCTATCAACTTTAATTAAGCTTTCCCTTTGCTTCTGACCTTGGGGCTTTAAATATAATTTGTACTATATGAAAGACAGGTGGTGTGATCACTGTGTTTTAAAGTTCAAATTCATTTAAGTGATATTTAATTTCAATTTCCTTATGGAAGCATATAATTTTACTATTACCAATGCTGGAGCAATTACACAGAGGTGAAGAAGCTGGTACAGAGCAGAGCCTTACAACCCTCTAATGCTTTTCTCCACAGGAAAAGTAAAAAAGAGTATCTCTGCCTGGTGCTTTTGGCAATCTGTCATTTAAATCCAACAGTGCCCAATGAACTCCCACTTTCCTGTGAGTCTCCATCTACCCAGACAGACAGAAAGTGACAGCTGGACATCAGTCACCTGCATGCTAGTGTGCAAAAGTACAAATGGGCTCCAGCAGACTTGCCCTCATTTGGGAACAGAGGTGAGATCCTTGTACTATAAACCTATTTAATCTCTCCAGTAGAACAGTAGTATTTTTTGTGGCACAGGAGTAATGTGAATCCCCTGGGAGAGCTGTGAGCTGCAGCCCTTTTTAAGGCAGGCATAGGCACACCAGCTGTTTGACTTCAAGCCTCTAGTCTGAGTCTTATCCATCGAAGCTGAGCTCTCTGCCCTTAAGGCTCTGGGATGTTTGAGAATGGTGTACACTGTGACCTGCTTTGAACACAGTGAAGATCCAGGTGCACTTTTTTTGATTTTCCAGAAGCAGGGTGGTGGCAATCCCAGGAATGGGCACAAGGCACAGGGGTGCAAGAACTCAGAGTGGGGCAGCAGTCATAGCGGGGACAGCATGAGAGTGGCTTAAGAGGAACTGGGATATGCTGCTAACAAAGAAGAAGGGAAGAAGATATTCTGTAGGATCCAAAGGGAGCTTCAATGAGTTTCTGCAAATTCAAAAGCCTCTGAAAATTGAGGGCAGAATAGCATGGGAAGAAATGATGAGGCCTGCAAGGGGATGAGAGGAGAAAGGCTTTTCTAGCCCTCCATGAACCTGGTATGCTTTCTTTACCAAAAAAAACTAAATGCAGAATCAACAATAGCCAGGCTCTAATGGGTGGAAAACTATCACAGTACATGTTTTGATGTGTCGTTGGTATTTTCAAGCAGCTGGCTGCAACGCTTCCTTCCCTCCCCATGCTACCAAAGCCCTCCACAGCACTACAGATAGTAATGAAACCATTGCTCACGTTATCAAACTATTGAATTAGGTTAATTTTGTTATCCCACAGGGACTAGAACTGTTCAAGAAATCGTAATGGGAAAACTTTCAGGCACAAAGATGCAGCTTCACAGAATCACAGAATGGTAGGCTTGAAAGGGACCTCTCTCTCCAGGATACCATTTAGTCAAGTTTTGTAGATCTCCAGAGAATGAAATGCCATAACCTTTCTGGGCAGCCTGCTCCAGTGCTCTGTCACCCTCAAAGTAAAGTAGTTTTTTTCTCATCTTCAGATGGAACTTCCTGTGTTCCAGTTTGTGCCCATTGTCCTTGGTCCTGTTGCTGGGAATCACTGAAAAGTGTCTGGCCCCAGCCTCTTGACATCTGCCCTTTAGATATTTATAAGCACTGATAAGATCCCCTCTCAGTCTTCTCCAGGCTAAGCACACTAAAATATCTGACTTTCCTCATAAGAGAAATTCTTTAGTCCCGTAACCATCTTTGCAGCCCTTTGCTGCCCTCCCTCCAGTAGATCCTTGTGTCTCTTGAACTGGGGAGCCCAGAACTGGACACAGCACTCCAGATGTGGCCTTACTAGGACAGAGTATAGGGAGAGGAAAACCTCCCTCAACCGTCTGGACACACTCTTCTTGATCCAGCCCAAGATACCATTGGCCTTCTTGGCCACAAGAGCATGTTGCTGACTTATGCTTGTTATCCATCAGGTCTCTTAGGTCCTTCTTGCCAGAGCTGCTTTCCAGTAGGCCAGCCCCTGGTGCTGATGCATGGGATTGTTCCTCTCTAAAAGCAGGACCCTACATTTTCCTCATTGAACTTCATGCGATTCAGCTCTGCCTAACTCTGCAGCTTGTCCAGGTCATGCTGGATGGCACCACAGCTTTCTGGTGTGTCAGCCACTCCTCCCAGTTTTGTATCATGAGCAAACTTGATGAGGTTACACTCTGTCCCTCCATCTAGATCACTGAACTGAATTGAATTGAGCCTAACTGAACTTGGACACTATTCCAAAATCATATTACTGCATATACTGCATCCAGCTCTGCACCCCTCAGTACAGGAGGGACATGGACCTGATGGAGCAGGTCCAGAGGAGGGCCACAAAAATGATTAGGGAGCTGAAACACCTCTCCTATGAAGACAGGATGAGGAAGCTGGGGTTGTTCAGCCTGGAGAAGGCTGCTGGGGAGACCTAATAGCAGCCTTCTAGTACCTGAAGAGGACCTACAAGGAGGCTGTAGAGGGACTCTTTATGGGGTCCTGCAGTGATAGTTTGAAATTACAGTAGAGTAGATTTAGATTGCATGTTAGGACAAAGTTCTTTACAATGAAGGTGGCTGAGCACTGGAATGGGTTGCCCAGGGAGTCGGTTGAGGAGCCTTCCCTGGATATATTTAAGGTGAGGCTTGAGAGGGCTCTGGGTGGATCTAGTTGAGAATGTCCCTGAGCTTCAGAGGTCCCTTCCAACCCAGGTGATTGTATGATTCTATGTTAAGTTTTGATTATGTTTCCTTAATGGCAGTGTTTCTCCAGGTTTTCCACTTTATTTTCCTATTGTGTTGTGGATTTCTTTACTACCTCACCATTATGTGGTATCCTTTTATTAACTAGCCATCTTACTCACTTTCAGTTAGAGTCCAAAGGTTTGAACTGTGAGAGATATTTCATGGTACCTTCAGGCCTGTGAAGGGGAAAATCATTCACCTCAGAGGGCAGAGGCTCTTAAAGCAAAGCCAAGAGAAAGCTGCTGTGGGATGGAGAGCTGGTGTGCCAAATGCCCCTGTACTGGAATATTTATAATGTCCTTGTCAAGCCTGAAAATAGTTAGAGGTCCTTTTTGAGTCAATTCTAGTATCTTTCTGCCCTGAAACTGTGAAACAAAGGAGCACAATATTGATTGTGAAAAAAGGAGGAATAGTTTAGAAAGTAGAAGAAAACCCCAGGGAAGTGCACTGTATGACAACACACACCCCATTACCCCCCCTGAGCAGTGCTGGCAGTGTGTGCTTGGCTACTGCACTTTCTACAGAGGCATTTTCTTTCTCAGGAGGTGGTGAGGTTCCCCTTGGGAGGCTCAGACAAGCCCAGAGAAAATTAATGGTGAAAAGCACTCTCTTTTCCCTGCTGGAATGCCTCATAGTCGACCATGAGAGCACATTAAGCAATTGCTGTGACCTAAAATAACCTAACACGAATACTGTGACAGGCTGTCCAAATGGTATGCTTTTTTATCTTTGTACCTTTCCTTTCTTGTAAAAGAGAGCTCCCTTCTCAGGGAGAATTTTCTGGCCAACTCAGGAAAATGGTGTGCTGATGGAGTTTGCCCTTTCAACTGCCATCCCATCTCTTCTGCAGAAAAAAACCCCAGAACCCCCACAATAAAAACACCCAAGCCCTACCAGCCAAATAAAATGATTTTCCATACATAGCTGGCTGTGCAGGCAAAGGATGTTAGGCATCAAAGTCTGAAGGCATTTATCTCAAATTACTTAATGCAAGGAATCAGAGAGAGACTTATTTCCATTCACCCACCTGCAAGCCAAAGGTGGTTGTCAACCTCTAAGTGCCTGAGAAAGTGGGAAACCTGGTTGCACAAAGCTCTTCTGGAGTCTCTGTTTGTCACAAATAGTGGCCCGGGGCTGCTTTTGTTTGTTTTTCAACTACATTATTTGGTGCAGTAATATCTCACCTTGCTTATAACTCCTAACTCCTCTTAGCTATGGTAATGTTGCTATGGAGCTCACCTGGTTAAAAAAAACAATTGATCAAAAGACAAACTTTTCCATGGTCAAAATTTCTTTGGTTCTGACTAGGAAAAGCAAGCTCCAACCTGAAAACAAGGAGAGGGAAAAACCATACTGAGTTTCACGTAATTGTGTTAATCAGACAATTTAAATGAAACAGTAATGGAATTAAGGAGGATAAAAAGGTTCTCAGAAATGGCAGGAGTGAGGGAGTTGCTAATCACCTGAGACAAAAAGGGAGACTTAATTACTATCTGTGAATCATTAAAGGGGTAGTTGAGGTTGGGGCTTGGGGAAAAGTATAATGTGAAAAAGAATGAGTCTCTCTAAGGAGGTAATATTTTTTAGTAGACAGAGAATTTTAGCTCTTAAATTCATCTTTTGAAGTAGTCTCCTATCACCTCCAGGATTAGGCTAGAGTCACAGTTTTATGCAAGATGTACTCACATTGATACCTTGATGTTCTTCTAATTTAGGGCTTATCTTTTGAGATCTCATGCTGCTGCCAACTGTTGTTTTCATTTATGTGATTTTCCAAGAGAGCATTTGATACAGTAGGGGAAGACTATCACATGCCAGGATGCAGATAGATAGGATCCTTGGATTTTGATTGTTCTGTTTCAGGGAAACGTATAGAATGGTGCTAGCAGGGACACATCAGCACATTTTGCTCTCATCTTGGTCCTGTGAACTGAAGCATCCTGAAGGCATTTGACTGCTCCCAGCTGCACTGATCTGAGAAAAGAGATTACTTCTACCTCCAAACCTTGACGAGATGAGAGTAGGACAGGCAGTTTCTCAAGGTTTCTCTTACACATTTAATTAGCTCTATTGCTCCAGTGCTATTTGGAAAAATTAAAGCAAATAAAGCCCCCAAGCCAAGGGGACCATTCACATGTTTATCATTATATGTACTAGGAGCCAGACAACCTTGTGTTAAGCAACAGCCCAGTTCCACTCTCAGTTTCACCAGCAGGAGACCTACTATGAATTTCTTTGATGATGGGGCCCCCAAAAGTGTCTTTGCTTCATAAGGAGGATGAATACCAGGTATATTGAATACAGAGGAAGAGAAAGTCTTATTAAGAATGATTGGCATTTTTGAGACTGTCAACCAAATGCAGATTCAGGGACATACTAGAATATTGTCACTACCACCTGTCACCAGGAGTTCAGAATTTCCTTTCTCCATCATGTGCTCTTTCCTGTCTGTCACTGAAGGCAAGTTTTGGTGGGAAGTGCTGCCACTGGACCTGCCATCCTTGTGCTTGAGGGCAGCCAACTGCCACAAGAACAAATGGATCAAGCCTAGAATTTGCCTAAAAGCTTTTCACTTTGATTCAGAGGACAAGAAGAAAGCTTCAGCAGAAGGTGAAAGTGGCCTGAGACTCAAAAGTCCTGAATTCTACTGAGAAAAATTCAGCTCAACCTGTGTGCACCAGACCCTTATGGAAATAAAACAGAATCAAACTGCTCCAAACCATAACCTTCAATGAAATTTTTGCTTTCTGGGGACTTTTTTTCAACAGGAAACAGTAAAAGAAGCTTCTTTCTGTATGTTTAATATAGGTTATCATAAAAAAAAAGAGGTTTCTCTATGAGACAAAACCCAACACAACAAACCAAAGTGAATTAATCTTTCTTCAACACATAGATTTTCATTTTGCTTTAGAAGGAAAGAGGTTGAGTATTGTTGAGATTGTGGTGTTTTATTTTTAGTGATATATTTTTTTACTAAAATATGATTTATAACTCTTTTTGTCAAATAGGCAGACCAGGTGGGAAATGGTTCTTTATCTAAGTGATGTCTCAGCACTCTGTAAGAAGTACATACCTCAAAGATGTCTTCATTTGGCTTCTTCTGTAGGACTTCCCAGAGCTTTTAGTAGTTGGGCTTCACAGAGCTAAGGATACAAGTGCAACTTGAATGATTTTATGACACAAATATTTTGCTAACTTAGCACCCTTTTAACAGCATAAGGATATCATTAATAGTACCGAAACCATTATACAAAAGTGCATTTTTCTATTTTAAAACAGCTTGAATTGAGCATGGCACAGAACTGTTTGAATTAGTGGTGCCCACATTCTCAATAGCCGGGGAAATTGCAGGAGGTTCTCAGCCTGTTCAAGCATGCTGGGTTTTATTGCTTTCAGAACCCAGTTAATACTTCCAGCCAACCCTGAACACCATGTTTGTGTTGGCACTAATCTGAGGTGCTCTGCACCGTGTTTTCTTGGTCAGAGAGCACAGAGGTAGCCAGAACACACTCAAGGAAGCACTTAGCAAGGTGACTCAAATGTTGTTCTGTTAAACCCACCAACTGCAGTATTTAATCATTTATGCTTTGTATAAAAGCAATATTATTTCTCATATAATCAAAAGATGCCATGTAGTAATATGAGCTGACAGCTCCCCCTGTAAAAAGACTTTTTCCTCTCAAGAAAGCTGCCTTGATCTTAGACCCAGAATAACTTTTTCCTCCCCTTTCCCCTGTCGTGGGTAAAGCAGAGTTTTTTTTCTCCAGCCTTTACGTAAGCAACTAATTTCTGTAAGTGCTGCTCCCAAATGGACTAAAGGTCCCTTCCTAGGTAGTAAAAGTAACATCAACACATTTCTTCTGATGTAAAAAACTATTGAAGCCAAACAAAAGTCTCCCGGTGGCAGATGAAGTGAACACAGAGGATCCCAAGTGAGTTTGATTCAGAGCGCTCGGGACCTGTGCTGTTCTCTCTGTCTGCCCCATGGCAGCAAAAAAGCTGTGGGCAAATGAACCCATTTTTTTTTTCTCCAAGGATATGAGTCCTGCTTCCTTTTCTTACCCAAGGCATGAGAAGATATTGTCGAGTACCGTATTGACATGGTTGTTGCACTTAGATAAAACCAAGTACAGCACAAGGTAATGGAAGCAGACATCACAACTAAAGGCAGAAGACCTTTTTATTTCGCATAGACAAAATGCAAAGAGTGTCTCGTTAAATTAATATCAAAAAAAACCAAAAACCCAAACCCAAATCAGACCCCTCACTCCACTGACATCACTCATCCTAATTACCAACAAAAAAAAAAGAAAGAAAGAAAGAAAGAACAATCAAGGACCCATTTTCTAATTAAAAACAACCAAAAAAAAAAAAGTGCAAACATGACAAAAGACTTTGTTGTTGTTTTTCCAAATCAAAGTTCCTGTTCAAAGCACAAACAGGGTGATTTTTTGTTTTGTGTGTGTGTGTGACTTTTTCTTGGTTGTTTGGTTGTTTTTTTTTTTTTCCCTTTTACATCTTGTCTGATGGAAGTTCCAGTTAAAATGTTTCAGTTAAGTCTCCATGCACTTTGTAGAAAATCAGTAAAAACACAAACGCTTGTGAAGATCAGAAAACTGGACTCTTTTACCCAAAAATTCAGATGTCCAGTCAGATGAAGCTCACACTCAGACAGAAAAAAAGCAAGAGAGTCTTTGCACTGTCTGTCGCTCATATTATTAGTATTCTTTTTTTTTTTTGTCAAATATTTTGGCAATCTTCTTCTTTAATTATAAATATTGGAATTCAATAAAAAAAAGGTAGCTTTCATTGGATTTGTTTTTTTTTTTTTTTCCTTCAGTGTAAATATTTACAGCCACTGTCCAACCATGCTTTTTGTTATACCAGGGTGTAAGATTTTGCGTAGGGATTGTTTCCTTTCAAGTGGCCCCGGGAGTCCAGCAGGGATTCTTGGGAGCTGCTCATTTTTGCTGCCTGTCCTAGCTCAGCTCCTTCTCGCTGAGGTAATGTTGCCACAGCACCAGGTTGCCATGACTGTACTTCTCTTGTGGAGGGTGCCTCCATGGGTATCGGCTCCAGGACAGTGGGGCGCTTCAAGGTTCGGCTTTTCTGTGGCTCCAAGCAGGCTTGCCCCAAACCCAGGTCTCTGCTCGTGCCCTGCACGCCACGGTTCAATAAAAAGTCCATCCTAAGATAGGGTGGCAAATGCATGAGATCACCTGGGGAGGCAAAAGTGAAAAACAAGGCCTTAGTTATGGTCATGCTCTGTGTTATGCTTGCCTTAGTGTCTGGGGGAGTTCATCTGATGGATTTGGCCACAGTGGCAGTTTTAGGCTGTGCCTAGGAAAATTTTTCACGGATTGAGTAGAAAAGTGGTAGAATGTAAATAAATTACCATTGGATGTAGAAAGGAAAATAATGATTACTGATTACTAACATAAAGCTAGTTGTGTAAACTAACTCTTCCTTTGCTCTAGCTTATACTAGCTGGTGCTTTTGCTTAGCTGCTGCTGCCCTTGAATGTGGGTCTCAATGTGGCTAAGTACTAATAAGCTACCATCTGCTCTGTCTCTTTTTATTGTGCTGTGTACTCAGGGGGGGAAAAGGAGGAAGCTGTTGGTAACTCCCTGGTTTTGTCCAGGGTTTTTTGGTGTGCTGTTCATAAATTTTAAATATATGTAAATATTGTATATTTTGTACATATTAATTGCATTTTATACTTCTAGATTGTAGTTTTGCTTGTAAATACAGCTTCATTTGCTTTCAACTGAGCTGGCTTGACAATTTTTTCTTGGGGGTAATATCAATCTACCATAGCCACCAAAGCAGAGTATCTGTAATCAATCCACTTGCAGTATTTATAATTGCTAGATTATTTGTCAGCCATTTACTATGCTATGATCTTAGAGAACCAAACTCTATTTGTGCATATCCATATGGATTCCCTATTAATATTTGCTTTCTTGATAGAATGATCATAGGGAGAAATGGGATGTGTTTTACATGCACTCACAAAATGAGGAAGATAAATTGAAAAGACCAGGAAGGTTTTCTCAAAATCCTAAAAGAAAAGATCTTGGTTTTCAGTTGTCAAAACTTGGAAAATGCGGAGGCTTGGTAGATTTCCTTTCCTTATTTCCCATTTTAAATGAAAACCTTCACAATTACAATTAATAACTCCTAATCTAGAACAGAATGGCCAAATTATTTTAAATGGATGTAGGAGTGTTAAGGCTATAAAGGAATTTCTGAATAAACCAGAAAATTGTTCTTGTCATGGTATAACAATATTTGCCATCCATCCATCATCATCATGTTTAAACCACTAATGATGTCCTACCATGAGAGCTGGAGCACCTCTCCTATGAGGACAGACCGAGGAAATTGGGGCTGTTCAGTCTGGAGAAGGCTCCAACGAGACCTTATTGTGGCCTTCCAGTATCTTAAGGGGGCCTACAAGAAAGCTGGTAAGGGACTTTTTAGGGTGTCAGGTAATGATAAGACTAGGGGGAATGGAATAAAACTAGAAATGGGTAGATTCAAATTGGATGTTAGGAGGATGTTCTTCACCATGAGGGTGGTGAGACACTGGAACTGGTTGCCCAGGGAAGTAGTGTAAGCCCCATGCCTGGAGGTTTTTAAGGCCAGGCTGGATGTGGCTGTGAGCAACCTGATCTAGTGTGAAGTGTCCCTGCCCATGGCAGAGGGGTTGGAACTAGTTGATCTTTGAGGTCCCTTCCAACTCTAACAATTCTATGATTCTGTGATGCCTATCAATATGCTTCTGTTTTGTAGCAACTGCTGGCACCCTAGAATTAACTTTCCCTTCTGTTCCACATTTTCAGGGAAACTTCTTGCTCATTTTTTTCTCCTGATTCTGGGCATTTCTGCATGAGCCTGGCTATGACAGCCAGCTCAGTCCAGAGGATTTGCCTTTACAAATCTACTGGTGCCTTGGACCTGCTGTCTGGAATTAGATAGGGGTGAGCATAACCTTCCACATAGTGGTATAATTTATAAAACCTGCTACAGAAATCAGACTGGCTTATTTATCCTAGCCCTGCTTATTAGGTGTTCATAAAGTTGCTTCGAGAAAATGAGAAGCTATCCGGCACATAATGACATCCCCTTCTAAAAGTATTTGATGGTGTAATCTCAGGCATATATGAAAAAAAGCACTGTTACAGGTGGTTGCATTCAAGATCAGTATTTCCCCTTTACAGATCTCTGCAGGAGTATAGCTCCATTTTTATGGCTGATATAAAACCCATAGTTTCATCTACAGATGAGATGCATCCTGAATGCTTGAAGTATAATACTCTTGGCACTGCTACACCTCTATCTACATGAGTTACTTACAGAAATTAAGGCTGACCTGTGCCAGTGGCACAAAAACAGTAGACCTGGAAAACACTTCTTCATAAACCAGTGAATAACAATTTCATTTTTTCCTAACTGTGCTAAAAGCTATGCAATGACTGACAATAAAACAGGTCCTTTGCTTTCTCATATAAGTCAGGGCCCTACAAATCTTCCCTAATTGACTAAGAGCATCTGCTCTATCCATAATTTCAGGTCACAGGCAGAGTTGGTGAAAAGTTACATTTGGACAGAATCACTGTTTATTCCTACAGAAATCCCCCAGGCACTGTCTGACTCCATATGGTTTACTCTAGCTACATCTCCAACAGGGAAGCATGGTGCACATGGTGTTAGATCCCCACAGAGGAAGATCTGCGTATCTCAAGATTAGGCTGATATGCACCATGGCAACATTTATGTAAGGCTGGAGAGAGAGAGGGGGAAGTTTGTGCTTATAATCACAGTGATTGCCACTTGGAAAATGGACTCTGGTAATATACATTGATTTTACTCATTTTTCTTATTTTCCTAGGGTACCTTTTGTACATTCAATGCATGAGACTCGTTTCAGCTGAGACAGCAATATACCTGCCGCTGAGGTAAAGTACATCAGGACACAGACGTGTGAACTGGCAGGTGCCCACGCACTCCACTGGACTTTATAGCCATTGAACTGCTCTGCCTGTGGGTACATCCCTGTTGCCCAACAGCTTTGATTCTCCCTTGGCAACCAGACCTCAGCCTCACACTGCACACCTCTCGTTTTGCTTCTGGGCTCCTTTTTGGACTGTAGCCTTCTAAAATGCAGTTGGTGGGGAAGTTTCCTCCAACGACCATTCCCTGTGGGCTGCAAGGGAGAGACAGCCTAGGTGGGAAACACTTGTGTCGCTTGCTGCTCATGGCTGCACCTTTCACAGCATCCCGGTATCCT
Organism: Dryobates pubescens; assembly: GCF_014839835.1. Lineage (NCBI taxonomy): Eukaryota > Metazoa > Chordata > Aves > Piciformes > Picidae > Dryobates > Dryobates pubescens. The sequence goes on along the minus strand of NC_071623.1, from coordinate 18,979,457 downwards.
AATAAAGAACCTTATCACTACCCCCAGTGGGGGAGCAAGACAGGAGTGTAGGAGTGAGTGATGCTGCTCCCATGTACCTGTCTCTGCCTGCTAACACAGGTGGTGAGGGCCTTCCTTTGGTTGCGCTGGGCGTGGGTTATCACTGTCAGGGCCTCAGTGAAGGTGGGCAGCAAAACACGCCTCTGAGATGGCAATAGTAGGCGTGAAAACTTTGTGACTAACTACGGTGCCAAAGACACACCTTCCCTCTTATCAGGGATGTTTAGAGACCAGTGAGGTCAGAAATGAGGGTTTCTCATGCTTCCAGAGTTGCCTCCTGTGTGAAATAGAGGTCCCTCAGCCCTGGCAAAAGAGGAACAGGTTTCTGCACTGAATCCCCATCCCTGTTTCCCACAACACCAAGCCTTTTCCCAAAGATGTCTGTTGCCCTAACATCAGCTGTGACAGGCTGCACAATGCCCACTGCTTTATGACCTCCTTTCACAGGCATCCCCCCTTACTACTGCATTTTCTGTTTTGTGGTTGACTTTCCAGGAAGGAGCCAGTGCAGAAGAGAAGCAGGAGAAGCAGGAGTATGGCTCATTAGAAGTCCCCTGCAGTCACCTCACAAAGCTGCTTCTGTATTTTAACACATCACTACTTCTTGAGAGTCACAGATATGGATAGACTATAAAAAAGATGAGTGTTGAACCTTACAGAGATGAAGATTAGTTTTCAAGCTCCTGTCTAGACATTTCTCATGTGTATTTAAGAGCTTCAGGCTATGTAAAAAAGACTTTCTCCCCCCCCTCCCAAAATCTACATAGTCAATAATCTGTGTAAACAATATGCAGTGATTTTACTGTAATTTTCTAAATGTCTAGGGGCAAGTTCCAAGAGGATTGCAGTAATGAGAAACCAGAATGTGTAACTTATTCTCCAGAGCTGGATACACAAAGCACAATCTCTGACGTGGCTTACACAGAACACTTATTATTTGATATGATGCACACAATTTTCCTATCACAAAAAGTGTCAGTGCTCCTTCTTATCTGCAAGAAGCATCTTCCCCTGCATCTGCTTATAAAATGATGTAGATTATTAAGATAATTGGCAAAGTCTATCTGAATAGTTTGCCCAGGGAAGCTGTGGATGGCCCCTTCCTGGAGGTGTTCAAGGTCAGGTTGGATAAGGCCTTAAGCAACTTGGTCTAGTGGGAGGTTTCCCTTCCCATGGCAGGGGGCGTTCCTTCAAACCCAAACCATGCTATGAATATAAATTTTGAGAACAAACCTTTTATTTCCTTGCCAGAATTGAAATGGTCTTACAGGCTAAAAAAAAAGTCTTTGATTTATAAGACTAATGTGTTTGTGATTTAAAAAACACAGTCTCTGTAACATAACCACAGGGGTTAACTTTTGCCATTTCTACATGTATTGAGAACGTTAAAAGCCTCTTGCTATATCTATGGAGTTGCTTGGAAAGACTTTGGTTATTCTTCTTGTCACAACAGTGCAGATATTGCTTTTGTTTGTTTGTCTCTTCCTAGTCACCTCAACGATTTTTTTTTATTATTAGGTTTTTTTTTTCAGGCAAAGCATTATGAAGTTTCAGGATGGTTCATTGCCTTTGATGCTCTAATTACCTCTTTTCAGCTATGTGTGCTTTATTAGCAATGAAAGCAAACCTTTCAAGTGCCTGAGCACTGCAAATGAGCATGTTTAATAATTCATGGATTTTAGCTTAATTAGTACAAAAGATATTCCAGAACTATAGTTTTCTGACGCATCTTTTGAAAAGGGAAGGTTGCTGTATTTAGAAACACTGACTTGGTACCCAAATACTAAATGTCCACTCAAATCTCAGTGTGGCAATTTAAACCAGGAGCTACCTCAATCCCTTTTTTTTTTGGCTTTTGTGAGTGGACAACCCCCTAATGAATTATTTAGTAGAGTACATTTAAGAAAATGTTAGCTTCAATAAATAAATGCAAACAAATGTTAAAAGGCCCTTATTCTGATAATCACCAAAAGCAACATGGTCTACTAAACCCAGAGTATTTTCTGAGTTAAAGTAGCACTGAGCAAAACTGATTTACTCTTATTTCTGTACAACTAATGCGATATAATGCATTTTTCAAAAGCAGCAGTTATTTTTATCCTCCTCCTGAAAGTCAGCTTCAGATATGGGAAGGGTTGGGATGAATTTGACAGGAGAGAAAAATATCACTGTTCAACATTTCTGGGCTTTTATTTAATATAGCTATCTTGTTTGCAGAACTACACCAAGATGAGATGCTCTTCTTTCTCCTTTGAAATGCCAGAAAGCCTGCATGTATTTTTGCTTTCATCTGCTTCTGAAAAATCTAAGAATCTGGGCTATATTCAATGCAAGGTCATCCCAGACCACAAAGAGGATGTTTTTACCGAGTTGCCACATGATAACTATGCGCCTTTTCTCACTAACCACAACTTCCACTACAGAAAATGCAATTTTCTTCACAATGCTCCAACACAGACACCCTCGGTGCATGATGATTTTCAAGTTTTGGTTACCATGTGAAGGAAATGCCATGGTATGTGGAAGATTAGTTTAGAAAAGTTTATAAAGTAGAACTGGAGACTGTGACAGGATATTTCATTTAACAAAGGTAAGAGGAAGTCTGGGGTAATAGGACATTCATAAAGCCTACTTCAGTAGGCAAGCGGGTAAAAAAGGCTCTTGCAGACCTCACTGGTATGATCTCATGGGATCTGAGATCATGCTAGAATTGAATCTATAAAGTTCTGTTAGCATGAGAAAGGTGCTTTGCTGACACAGTTGTGCTGATTGGGGACTTGACTGTACAACCGTTCATGCCATTGTGCAGTACTGGACAGTGGATGAAGATGATAAAGATGAAGACAAAGTCATGGCAGCCAGGTGAAGTTCCTGGTGCCTGGAAGAAGGGAAACATTACAACCATCTTTAAAAAGGGTAAAAAGGATGACCCTGAGAACTACTGACCTGTCAGCCTCACCTCTGTGCCTGGGAACATCATGGAACAGGTCCTCCTAGAAGATTTAATAAGGCACATAGAGGACAGGAAGGTGATTCAAGACAGCCACCATGGCTTTACTAAGGGCAAATCCTGCCTGACCAATCTAGTGGCTTTCTGCAGTGAGTGACTACATCAGTGGATAAGGGAAGCACAGCGGATGTCATCTCTCTGGACTTCTGCAAGGCCTTTGACACAGTCCCCCACAACATCCTTCTGTCTAATTTGGAGAGATATGGACTCAATGGGTGGATAAGGAATCATCTGGAGGGTAGCGGTCAATGGCTTGATGTCCAGATGAAGAGGGGTAACAACTGGTGTCCCTCAGGCATCCATCCTGGGACCAGTGCTGTTTAATATCTTTATCAATAACAGAGAGAGTGGGATTGAGTGCGCACTCAGAAAGTTTTCAGATGACACCAAGCTGAGTGGTATGGTCAATATACCAGAGGGATGGACCTGGGGAATCTGGAGAAGTGAGCCCTGATGTAAATCATGAGGTTCAACAAGACCAGATACTGCACCTGAGCTGGGACAATCCCCATTATTGATACAGGCTGGAGTATGTTTTGAATAGAAAGCAGCCTTGCAGATAAGGACTTGGGGGTACTGGTGGATGAGAAGGTGGACATAAGACAACAGTGTGCACTTGCAGCCCCCAGTTGCATCACGGGCTGCATTAAAAGAAGCAGACTGAGAGGGGTGTTTCTAGCACTCCACTCTGCTCTGATGAGACCTCATCTGGAGTGCTGTGTCCAGCTCTGAGTCCCCTAACACAGGAGGGACATTGACCCAATGGAGAGTCCAGAGGAGGGCCACAAAAATGATCAAAGGGCTAGAACACCTCTCCTGTGAAGGCAGGCTGAGAGAGTTGGGGTTGTTCAGCCTGCAGAAGAGAAGGCTCCAAGGAGACCTCATAACAGCTTTCCAGTACCTGAAGGGGGCCTACAACTAAGCTGGGAAGGGACTGTTTACAATGGAGCACTAGGACAAGGGGCAATGGTTTTACACTAGACAAGAGGAGAGTTAGATTGGGCATTAGGAAGAAGTTATTTACTATGAGGGTGGTGGAGCACTTGAACAGCTTGCTCAGGGAGGTGGTGGAGGTCCCATATTTGGAGACATTCGAGGTCATACTTGATGGGAGTCTGAGCAGTCCAGTCTAGTTGAGGATGTCCCTGTTGATGGCAGGGAGGTTAGACTAGATGACCCTTTAAAGGTCCCTTCTCACCCAGTGCATTCTGTGATTCTTTTGTTCTACCTCTATGTTAGGTATCTCTTGGCTTGTCCTGCATTTGAAAGCACTGACAGGATGTTGTGCTTTTTCTGGAGACAGAGATGCCGACAGATAGATTTAAGTTCAGGTTTATTCTGATTAAAAAGTTTAGTGGGGTATTCCAGCTCACCAGAACAGCAAATAAATCAGCAAAGCCTTTCCTGAGTGTCACAGGTTGTTTCCAGGAGAAAGACTGCCTATAGGAAAATCTTAGATTAGAAATGAGAACAGGGTGGAGGGTTTGCAAGGGCAAGGTGGGAGTTTCAATGAAAAAAAAGAGCACAAGTGATGTTCAGAGATCTTTGTCGCTTCAAAAACTGACACATCATTAAATGCTAGCAGGCAACGCTTTCTTAAGACAGCCATGGCTTGAATTGAAGCCAGACTGATAGCAGCAAAAACATTTCTTACAATTGCTGCTGTCAGTGTTTGAAGCCTGCTGGTTCTCCCTTGCCGTCCATCTTTTGCAGAACAGTCTGCACTGCACTGCAATCATTCCCACTCCAGCAGGCTAAGAGTCAAACCTGCCTTGATCCTGTCTCATGCTCAGCCAAGAATAGGGGTAAAGGGGATCAGTCCTGCACCTCCTTGCTTGACTGATACAGGTCTCAGCCTCAGGGTGCCTCAGTGAAGAGCTCAGCACTGTCTCTGACCTCCTGCCTTGTTAGACAGGAAAAGGGACTGGCTACAAGGAGACATTTTCCAGATGCAGAGTGGTTTGTGTCCCAGAGTGGGGAAGTTAGCAGCTGCTCCCAGCACCCAGCTGAGGTTTCTGGTACCTCCATTGATTCAGCACTCCTTTAAAAGATCAGGTGGATACCTGTTGGAAACTTGGAGGATAATGAAATGAAGAGAACTGAAGCCTGATCAACAGAAGCACACCATTAGCAAGTCCAGGAGCTCACAGATTTCTTCTGAGCTCACTCAGATTTGGATTTAATAATCCTCCAAGGTGATCCAGAATAAAAGGCAAAAGATCCAAGCACTTACTTAAATAAGTCTTAGTAGAAAGTAGTAGTAAATAAGTCTTAGCAGAAAGGCTGCAGAAAGGGAGAGGAAGGAAGAGGGAGGTAGGGCACAGCTTTCTCGTTAGTGAAGAAGCTGCTGGGAGTGCAGGCACATGCTCTTTCCTTCTTCAGAGCAGCTTCAAACTCTGCTTGGCTACCCAACAAAAATGATCAAAGTCTCTGGGGGACACTTCTAAGCTGACTGAATGCATAACATTGAACAAGGCCAACAAGGTGCCTGGATGCATTTCAGGTGCTAACCTGCCATTTTTTTGCTTTGTGACTCATGTCATTACATCTTTTGGCCTTCTAGCAATGTTTCAACAGATGACAGGACACTCAACAAGGGCAAGTGCAGAGTACTGCATCTGGGGAAGAACAACCCCCAACAGGTTGGGGCCTGACCTGCTGGAGAGCAGCTCTGGAAAAAGGATCTGAGGGTCCTGGTGGACAACAGGATGACTATGAGCCAACAATGTGTCCTCACAGACAGGGTCATCCTGGGATGCATTAAGAAGAAAGAATGTGGCCAGCAAGTTCTCCTCCCACTCTACTCTGCCCTGCTGAAATATCATCTGGAGTATTTTGTTCAGTTCTGAGCTCCCCAGTTCAAGAGGGACAAGGAACTAAGAAAGTCCAGGAGAGAGACACTAAGATGATTAGTAGGCTGCAACACCTATCTTATGAGCAAAGGCCAAGAAACCTGGGTCTGTTTAGCATGGAGAAGGGGAATCTCACTAATGCTTATCAATACCTTAAGAATGAGTGTCAGGAGGATGGAGTGAGACTCTTGTCAGTGGTGCCCAGTGACAGGACAAGGGGTAGTGGACATGAGCTGCAACACAGGAGGTTCCATGTAAACATAAGGAAAATAAACATCTCTTTGAGGGCAGCAGAGCACTGTAACAAGCTGTTCAAAGAGGCTGTGGAGTCCTTATTTCTGGAGACATGCAAAATGCACCTGAACATGTTCCTGTGTGATTTACTCTAGCTGACCCTGCTTTAGCAGGGGGTTTGGACTAGATGATCTCCAGAGACCCCTTCTGACCCCTGCTATTCTGTGATTCTGTGACATAAAAGCACATTACATTGATCATGCTTTTGATCATATAGATAGGAAACAGCCACACTTTAGAAAAAGATGCCAAGTTTCCCATTTCCAGATGAAGGAATCAGAATTCCCTATTATCCTCACACAGCTGTACTTTAAAACTGGAAAATTCCCTTTTGCTTTCTCCATGAAAACTGCATGCCCATAGATCATTTGAAGATCCATGACAGCTAGTTAAATGTAGTATGTTTCAATCTGCTAAAACTGGCATTCTCATAAAAGCACTGAAAGTAACAGCTATGTTTCATACAACCAAATAAAAACAACAGTTGCTGTTGACTACAATCATTGGAGTTTTCTCTTGAGAAACACCAGGCTATCAGTGAAACGGTAGTTCAGGAGCCAAATTTGCTACTGCTATAAATCAGAGTAGCTACATTGATTTCAGCAAGACTACACATTGATTTATAGTTGCTGCAGATTAGGTTTAAGTGACTGAAAATGAGATTCCAACTAATGTGGATCCTTTAAAGATGATTCATTTCGTTATATAGATTTCAGTCTTCTAATTCCAAGAAAAAGTCTTTAATCAATGTGTCTTAAAGCAAAAGCATGACTGCTATAGTTTAACTGAGACCATAAATCTGTACTACATCAATGTGACACTCTGTGCATCTGTCTTACTGAATGCCAGAGACTTAATTATCACATTGTTACCTAAAAGGCCTAATGAAACAGGAATTGAAACACATTTTTGGTTTGTATTTCTCTAAGCAGAACTTTGGTCTTTCATACGATGTTGTACTTTCAAAAGATTTGTCAGATGCTTTGTACCTTTCTGAAGCAATTTTAAAGAGACCTGACATTTTTTTTCAATGGCCTTTCCACTACTGAGCTGTCAGTGCAAGGAAGGTAAAAGCTGATTAACTCCAGGGGCTAGATATATTATGATGATATGAAGATGCTGTGTTCAACATCACAGCGCTGGTGCAAAGCTGAGGCCTTCCTGTTTTGATTTAATGCAATATCTAAGTCATAAATACTTGTAAAAGGGACCTCACCATGTAAATCCAGATGCACTCTAAAACTAAAGTGAGAAAAATTATCAATAAATGATGAAATTATGATAGAAAAGTACAGTACAAGAGCTCTCTCTGTCTTCACCTTGTCACGCAAGCTGCCTCATACATTTTTAAGGATTCTCTGAGACAGCATTCTCCTGCCCACTGGCTGAGCTAGCAAAGCTGTGCTCAGCTGCTTCTAGTTAGCAACACTGCAGTTTTAAGACTAGTTTGCTGAGCCTGGGTGCAGTGAACAGAAACTGATCAATTATACATCACTTCAGTTGAGGGTTAAATCGATTGTGACTCCATGGAAACGGGCATCTTTCACAGGTCTGTTCCTGGGATATCTTGGGATATTATAGATTCAGCACAGAGGCTGGAGAGGTGAGGAGTTTGAACCACACTTAAGGTTCACTGAAATCATTTGGGAATCACTCCGTCATCCTCAACAGGCTCTGCACCATACCCATGAATTCACAAATAAACCTGACTGTGCCAAGGCTACAGGTAAGCATAACATTCTACTAATAGTTATGGAGAGGTCAGGCTACAGCAAGGAAATCAGCACTGTCCTGCTGGAGATATATTCATGGATGAATTACTGTAACTTGGTCTCCTCATTTCCATCAGTCAGCTGAGTGATGCTGATGAAGTGCATCGTAGCATTTTTGTTAATTGATCCAGTGGCACCAGAAGTTCAACTCCCACATTTAAATTAAGGATGCTGTCACAAAAAGGTGAGCAAATACATCCACCTATGCAGCTATGAGTTAAAGGCCAGCATATAAAGAAGCTCTTACATGGGTAGCAAACACTATCACAACAGTCAGATTAAGAATGTACTTTTAAAAGTTTGTTTGTCTACTGATACCAGTTTCTATTTCAAAACATAGCACAAGCATGGCCTTTCTTGCAGGTTGGACAGATGGGCAGATGACAGGCTGGACAGATGGGCAGAATCCAACGGCATGAGATTTAACACATCCAAGTGCCGGGTTCTGCACATTGGCCACAACAACCCCATGCAGTGCTACAGGCTGGGGTCAGAGTGGCTGGAGAGCGGCCAGGCAGAGAGGGACCTGGGGGTAGTGGTTGATGGTAGGCTGAACGTGAGCCTGCAGAGTGCCCAGGCAGCCAAGAGGGCCAATGGCATCCTGGCCTATATCAGGAACAATGTGGCCAGCAGGAGCAGGGAGGTCATTCTGCCCCTGTACAGTGCACTGATTAGGCTACACCTTGAGTACTGTGTCCAGTTCTGGGCCCCTCAGTTTAGGAAAGATGTTGACTTGCTGGAACGTGTCCAGAGAAGGGCAACAGAGTTGGTGAGGGGTTTGGAACACAAGTCCTATGAGGAGAGGCTGAGGGAGCTGGGGTTGCTTAGCCTGGAGAAGAGGAGGCTCAGGGGAGACCTTATTGCTGTCTACAACTACCTGAAGGGAGGTTGTAGACAGGTGGGGGTTGGTCTCTTCTTCCAGGCAACCAACAGCAGAACAGGAGGATGCAGTCTCAAGCTGTGCCAGGGGAGGTTTAGACTGGATGTTAGGAAGAAATTCTTCATAGAGAGAGTGATTGCCCATTGGAATGGGCTGCCTGGGGAAGTGGTGGAGTCACCATCATTGGAGGTGTTTAGGAGGAGACTTGATAGGGTGCTTGGTTGCATGGTTTAGTTGATTAGATGGTGTTGGATGATGGGTTGGACGTGATGATCTTGAAGGTCTCTTCCAACCAGGTCTGGTCTATTCTATTCGTTCTATTCTATTCTATTCTATTCTATTCTATTCTATTCTATTCTATTCTATTCTATTCTATTCTATTCTATTCTATTCTATTCTACTTTGCATTTACAGATACTGCAGTCAGTTCTCTTGCAGATAGATCTCAGATTACATTAAAATCCTCTTGGCACAGGGGAAATTAGCAGAGGCTGCTGTGTGTGAAGGCAGTTAAAGCAGTAACAGCTGTAAATGGCTGCGAAGACCACAAAGCAAGGCTTCTTGTCTGCATGGAAACAGCTGCTTCTGGTTACGTTGGGCTGACTGAGAGCTCATTCAAAAACTGCACATACTGCGTCTCAACACTGTCAAGGTGAAACGCTTTGACATTCTCAAAATTAAAATGGCAGGAGCAGGGGAAATCTAGGTGAGGTTTACAATAGGGGCTCTTAACAGAACTACTCTCAAAATTTATTGTTTTAATTGAAGAGAACACAGCATCTTTGGTTTGATTTGGAACATTTGCTGGTAATTTTAGAAGCTTAACGTTGCAGTTATGACTGTAAGAACATGAAAGTAGCTGAAAATTTACTGATAAATGTAATCTTTGCTTCAGGCATTAAACTCCACTAAGAACTCCACTAAGTTGAATCCACTGCCTCCAAACCTACAGAAAATATGGGTAGTCATTTTGAATATCTGAAGCTTATTTAAAAAAAACAACACAAAAAAAAAAGCCAACAAAAAGAAAGGAAAGGAAAAAGACCATGAAGCAAATAATCAGCTTTAGGAAAACTAAATTAAATTCAAATGTAAAAAAGAATAAATCTCACTTTTAGTAAGAAAGTTTTTGTTGGTAATAAAAAGACAGGAAATGGACATTCTTTAAAGGGAGTTTCCCTTAACATGCAGCTTCTAATCTATAAGAAAGAAAGAAAACCCAAATCGTATTACAAATCAGCACAGTCTGGGGTGCTGCATTTTTCCAAAGTCAATGTTAATTTTCTAACCAAATCACAAACAAATTAGATAGCAACAGGAACAGATAATTGTGCTGCTACACACCAATCTCCTTAATACCACTACTACTAATTCATGGAAAACAGTTTTAAAAATACTTTAAATTGCCTTAATAACCAGTGACTTGAATTTATCGTCTAGATGTCTTGTGCAATACTTAACAGTGCATTTGCATATTATAATTAGACAGAAATTTTGTACTTGCTGCCCTGTTTAAACTCATGATTCACACCGAAATACTTTCATTTTCTCATCTCATAATATTTTAGCTTCTGATCTGAACCTGTTTAGGTTCATTTTAATTGTGCTGGCAAGGTTAAAAAACTTGCAGGGTGAATCTTCATCTCTGTAAATCCACCAGGAAAATAATGTGAGCCAATGATTCCAAGTACATAGTTACATCAAATTAAATGCGGAATGAAATGATTTTCATCCCAGCAGAACATTCAGGTTTTCACAGCAGAAGTGGGAAAAGCTCTTGATAGCAGAAATAAAACCTGAGAAAGGAGAAAGCCAATTTACTCTCATCACTGATGTGCCATTTCTATGATAAGAAGCAAAGGGCACAGTCTGTCTCTTTATGACATGTTCCTAGCTTTCTCACAAAGAAACAGAACATAAAAAGAAGGTGTTCCAGGAGAATTTAACATGGAAACATTAGAGATGGTTGTCTAGGGGAATGATTTCAGAATGTTACATAGATTTAAGTATACATTCAAGGAAGTTAGCATACATGTAAGAGTATTTACTAAAGTTAAAATCATAGATAAGAAGTTATTTTCCCCTACTTACAACTGTTTTGCCTCTTTTGCTGCTTTCCTGTTTGCCTATTTTCATTTGCCCCCTTATGCAATGAATTTCTGAAAATTGGGCCTTGGTTTCCAATTGTGGAGTTAGAATGATGATTTCTTTGTTCTACATATATACTATAAATGATATGTGTAAATACTTAGATATTTTCATATCTGTGTTCTAATGTATTTGGAAACAGATGGTACAAGTGTAGAACTTGAAAGCAGTCTGTATACTAAACTTTGAGTACTTTGCTGTGGGACATCTGAACAAAAAGGTCAAACACAGGTTCCCCCTTATATTCAAGAAGCTCAATATTTTAAGGGACCCTTGTAAATACCTATTTAACAGACTATTTGCATTCTGTAGCAGTGTTCCCAGATGGCCAAGAAGGCCAATGGCATCCTGGTCTGCATCAAGAATATTGTGGACAGCAGGAGCAGGGAAGTCATTGTGCCCCTGTACTCAGCACTGGTTAGGCCACACCTTGACTACTGTGTCCAGTTCTGGGCCCCTCAATTTAAGAAGGACATTGAGACACTTGAACGTGTCCAGAGAAGGGCAATGAGGCTGGGGAGAGGCCTTAAGCACAAGCCCTGTGAGGAGAGGCTGAGGGAGCTGGGGTTGTTTAGCCTGGAGAAAAAGAGGCTCAGGGGAGACATTATTGCTGTCTACAACTACTTGAAGGGTGGTTGTAGCCAGGAGGGCGTTTGTCTCTTCTCCCAGGCAACCAGCACCAGAATAAGAGGACAAAGCCTCAAGCTGCACCAGGGGAAGTTTAGGCTTGAGGGGAGGAGAAAGTTCTTCACAGAGAGAGCTGTTAGCCATTGGAATGTGCTGCCCAGGGAGGTGGTGGAGTCGCCGTCCCTGGAGGTGTTCAAGAGGAGATTAGATGTGGCACTTGGTGCCATGGTCTAGTAGTCATGAGGTCTTGGGTGACAGGTTGGACTCGATGATCTTTGATGTCTTTTCCAACCTTGTTGATTCTATGATTCTAAAACTTGTCTACAAGATAAGACTTTGACATTCAAGTTGGCAAGATTAGTCAAAGCAGCAAGAAACTTGTATATTGGATCAAGAATGCTAATTAAGGCATCAAATACTGAAAGAACCTGGTCATTTGGCAAAGCTGAAGAGGTTAGATCAGTGTTCTTTTCTAGTAAATGTGCAATAGGCTTAGGGCTAGAATCAGGGAGTTTGATTTAGGTACCCAACCAAAAAACTTAGACCAAAGAGGTACCTATATTTGATTACTGAAAGCTTGACTGAAAGCAGGACTGTCCTGTCCTCTGGCTGCTGTGAGAGGGTGGCAACTGCTGGCCATATCGCCTTCTCTGGTATGAATAGACCAAGCAGAAGGGCTGATGGACAGAGGATGGAGCTCTGCCCTCTTGCATCATCCTACAGCACAAGGGCAGCAGGAGGAAAATGCTTGCAGTAGACCAGGAACTTAGGAAACTGGTGCTCCTGTTTTCTATAGGCATAGGGATTCAGGAAAGCACTCAGCTTCCTCATGGAAGAATGGGGTGTTCTTGCCAGATTCATGGCTGTGAAATCAGTCTCTGGAATTTTTTTTTCCCCCCAGAGTATGACTTTTCTCCCCACCCACATGCAGGTTTCTTTCCAAATAGGTTCCTTTCATCAGCTAACATTTTGTAGAGGAGGTTCTGAGACATGAAATATTGGAATGCTTTGAATGAATTTCAAAAATCTTCTCATCTGACTTACCCAATGAAGGATAGCTCTTCTTGGGAAGTGTATCTGAGATGATGTTAGTCCTTCAGGGTTTATAAATTAATGTGATCTCCAAAGAGGCAATGAAGCAGGATTGTCAAAACGAGCTTGCAGTCGTTTTGTGGCATCAGGCAGACAGGTTTCTGTTTTGTCCAAGTCAATTTAACCATTAAGGACAATGACACATATTTGAAGAGTGCTGAACAGCATCACAGAAAAATATAATCTGTGGGTCTGAGTTTTGCAGTACCCCTGTGAAAAGGTGGTTTCTGCAAATAGCAAGAGACCCGATGAAAGCTTTCTAGATATTTCCTGTTCAAGCACTAGTCATGAATTATTTCATCCAAGCACGATTTCTATTGCCAGAAGATGCAAGTAAGTGGTCTGTCCACAAAAAAGGACATAAATAGTACTTGGAAAGCAGAGAGATATAAAAATATTTTCCAGTTAATAGCTGTTCTTTTCTCACACACAGTAATTTAGGAGTAAAGGAAGGGAAAAAAACCCAGGAGGTTTCTTGGCTGAGGCTATTACTGAGATTTAAAATTATAATAACGGCGATCTATTTTTAATAAACTGCTACTGCAGTGTTTATTGCAGTCAAGAATAATTGTTATGATAACTCAATTTGTGGTTAATATTTTTAAAATAGAAAAAAAAAGGAACATTATTATTATAAAAGTTTTTCAGCCTCTACAATTATCATCTGCTTTTTTTTTTTTTTCTTTTTTACATTACAGGCTTTTCGGTGGCACAGAGGGAGGCAGGAAAAGAATATATTTCTCTTTAATTTCTGTCCCACCTAGTTTCTGAATGCAAAATCTGAATGATGGTTTTGGAGGACAAAAGACAGACTCATTTGTCAACCTCTCAGGTAAACTTCGGGTATGCTGCACTGGTTAGGCCACGCCTTGAGTACTGTGTCCAGTTCTGGGCCCCTCAGTTTAGGAAGGATGTTGACTTGCTGGAGCGTGTCCAGAGAAAGGCAACGAAGTTGGTGAGGGGTTTGGAACACAAGCCCTATGAGGAGAGGCGCAGAGAGCTGGGGTTGCTTAGCCTGGAGAAAAGGAGGCTTAGGGGTGACCTTATTGCTCTCTACAACTACCTGAAGGGAGGATGTAGACAGGCGGATGATGGTCTCTTCACCCAGGCAGCCAGCACCAGAACAAGAGGACACAGTCTCAAGCTGCACCAGGGGAGGTTTAGGCTGGATGTTAGGCAGAAGTTCTTCACAGAGAGAGTGATTGCCCATTGGAATGGGCTGCCTGGGGAGGTTGTGGAGTCACCATCATTGGAGGTGTTCAGGAGGAGACTCGACAGGGTGCTTGGTTGCATGGTTTAGTTAATTAGGTGGGTTGGATTAGTTGATAGGTTGGACGCAATGATCTTGAAGGTCTCTTCCAACCTGGTCTGGTCTATTCTATTCTATTCTACTCTACTCTACTCTACTCTACTCTACTCTATTCTATCCTATTCCATCCTATTCCTATTCCTATTCCTATTCCTATTCCTATTCCTATTCCTATTCCTATTCCTATTCCTATTCCTATTCTATTCTAATAATTGTTGAAATTTCTGAATATTAACGTGAAAAAAAAAACACCAAACCCTCTCAGTTATTATCTGGGTGGACCTAATATACTCTTGAGATGATTGCCCAATATGCCTATTCCTCAAGGACCTGATCTTGTTATTCAAACTTCTAGTTAGTGACAAGTGTGGGGAGTAAAACAGTAATCATAATCTCAAACTTCTGGGAGTTTTGATGTGGAGAAAGATGTAACGCTAACAATGAAGTGACATAGGTTTTTTTATACCATAAAGAACATTAACATTTCACAGAGGGTAGGAATTGAATTCTTCTAAAAGATGTGATTTATCCCACGTGTTTAAAGTACTCCCCTGCTATCTCTACTGCCTCGTTTTTCTCTTTTAATGTGACTCCTGGGACATGTGACTATTTTGAGGGCTTACTGAGAGATGCTACCAGCTTCAAGGCCTGGGTAGATTAGGTCTGCCAGCTCTATGAAGTCCACAGAAACTCATGCACAGGTGCACATCCACATTTTCATTTTTAAAAAGCTGTGCAGAAGCTGTAATTAAACAGTAATTTCAATTTGCTTGGTGGTTTATAATGCGCTATTGTAAAAGGAAAAAGAATGATGTTGTGGTTGATGCTGAATCTTTTTCCAAAAATCTGTCAATGCTGTGGCAAAGATCAGAACATAAGGAAGCAGAAAACATGATTTCAAAACACTAAATGTAGGATTAATTAAAAAAAAATAATCTTACTTCCCTGTTCCATTTCCTGCAGCTATGACATTTGAAAAGTTTACAAAAAATACAACTCCAAAAATATTTTTTACTGAAGGCTGTTTAATAACACCTCAAATGTTTTGGCCTGGTGTGAAGGAAATGATGCAGAGAGCATCTACAGCTGTTTGTACAGACAACTAGAAGCCTGATGTCTAAGAAAGATGATTGATATTCAAGGATCACCTCCTCCAAGCTCTAGGAGCAGAAACTCAGTCAAAAACGCCAGGAGGCATGCATGGATGAACAAGGAGCTCTTGGCAAAACTTAGACACAAAGAGGGAGTAGACAGAAGGTGGCAGCAGGCTCAGATCACCTGGAGGGAATACAAAGACACTGTCCAAACATGCAAAAAATGAAGTTAGAAAAGTCGAAGCCCAGCTGGAATTGAATCTGGGCAAAGATATTGGAGACAACAAGGATGGCTTCTATAAATATATATTACAGGTGATAAAAGGAAGGCTGGGGCAAGGAAGACTTACCCTTGATGGACAAGCATCAGGGCAGGGAATACTTAAGCAAATTGGATAGATGTAAATCCATGGGCCTTGATGATATTCACCTATAAGTGCTGAGGGAACTGGCCACTCTCAGTGTTTTTTGATCACTGTGGTTGGGAGAAGTGCCCGAAGACTGGAAGAAAGCAGATGTCACCTCTGTCTTCAAGATGGGTATGACAGAGGGTGCAGGAAACTACAGGCCACTCAGTCTCATTTGCATTGCTGGGAAGGTGATAGAGCAGCTAATCCAGGAAACCATTTCCAGACACATAAACAACAAAAGGTGATCAGGAGGAGTCCTCATGGATTCACCAAGGGGAAGTCAGACTTGACCAACCTCATAACCTTTTGTGATGACTGGCTTGGCAGATGTGTGGTAGTGGATATTATCTATTCTGACTTCAGCAGGTCTTTTGACTGGCACAGCCAGTTTGTCACCTAAGATGTTCTCATCTACTTCATCTAAATACCTTAACTTTTGTATTTCTTCTCCATATTCCTAAATGTAGAATTACTTCAATTAATTGTATTTGAATTATTAATTCTGCACAGTTTCTATGGTGGTGAGTAGGAGAAGAAAGATACCCAGTAAGTCTTGTCTCACTTATTTGAACACTAAGAGTATTGGTCTGTCTGCTGCTACTGAATATTCATTCTAGCTATATGTTTCTTTTAAAGCCCTTCATAAAGTAACCTTTAATAACATATCATTCAATATTTATGGGCTAACATTCAAGTTGCTCCACTGGAACACTCTATTTTTTTCAAAGTAATGAAGTTAATTATTAATTTCATAATATATTTCATTTCCATACTGCAAAGGAAAGCTAAAACTAATTAAGAAAAGCAGGTAGTAATTCAAGCATTTTAAGCTAATAGAGGTAAATATGGCTACAAGTCTGTAATTCACTAGAGGGACTCTGATGATGTTCCAAACCTGGAAGCATTTAACTCAAGCACAGGGACCAAATTTTGGTGCTGTATGCCCTCAAGAAAATCATCTTTATAGGGGAATATATTAGGATATTTCCCAATACTAAATATGCAAAAAATAAAGTATTTGGAACGTGAAAAGAAGAGAGTAAACTATTTGTTAAAGAAATAATAAAAATTGGTTTTTGACTGACTGGAAGGAGAGGGATGCAATTTTTGCTTGATTGTGAATGCAGATGCATCCCTTTAGCAGAGCAAGGGCAAATATTTATCTTAGTTTTTTTGAGTTAGAAATGAAAATTATTTCTGCCTTTATCTATTTCTACAGCTCCTGGGTTTGTGGTTCTACTCTGACAACACAGAAATCAGTAATTTCTCTCACTGTTTTATTTGCTACTTATTTTCCCTCTTATCTGTGCGGTGCATTAATTTCCTGCCTCGTGTATTATAACTTTCTGCCTTCTGCTTGGTCTTTTTCTTGCCATGTACTTCTAAAACAAGTAAAAAGCTAAAAGCACTCTCTAGCAAAATTCTTCATGCTTTCTTTTCAGTATCAGGTCCTGCTTTTGAATAACTGTCCTGATGCCACTATCTTCCATTTCTCTGGTCTCACAACTACTTTTCCATTTGTGGTATATATTAAGTACAAGGCCATAGTTTATTCATTAACTTTTTTTTTACATATATGAGCGTTACTGTTTACTTTCCATGAATACAGGCCTCTCCACCCTCACTGGCAAACTTATATGCTGAATAAAACACCAAAAGTATCATGTTTTCTAAAAGCACACAAATATAATTTTGCCTTTTCCCCATTTGTATCCTCCTCCATGATGTCACATCATGTATTCTGTAACAAAGATGGACAAATTCTATGAGAAGCCTTTAGAATGTATTTTATCTCAGAGTACCACAAATAATCTGCCCATGCTACTGTGCAGTAGGGTATCAACAGAGACAGTATTCTTTGTGAACTGGAAATTTGATTGAGCCCCCAATAAATGGATGTCCCTCAGGCACTTTCAGTCAGTAACAAGTTGCAGTGGCTTTAAATTTGTCTGAAGATAGAAGGCTCCATATCTCTTGAGCTATTGAACTGTCTTAATTTTCTCCATTTTTTCATTCTTCTGCATTTGGATAATCTTGATTTGATATTAGGAGATGTCAAAGAGAGAGTATAACAGCTCAAGAACATCACCAAAGGATTATTATAACTTGACAAGATGCTACAAAGCAGGAGGGATAGTACATGTTCTACAATCTGTCTTTATAAACTGTTCTGATAGCAAACATTTGTTCTGAAGCACAAAGTATTGTTGTAACATACATTTTATTAGTGGGCAGGTTGAGTTGGAGATGGGCATATGGACCCTGTATTTATCCCCAGAGGGTCCATTGCCTGGTGGATGCAGCTGCAGAGGAGTGGATCTGATGGCCTAGACAGTCTCTTTCTGTTCATAAATTTCTGAGTTCTTAATTGGGCTATATATGGAGGAATATACTCAAATGTTATATTAGCTGAGCCAAAAAGCAGTTCTCTCTGTAAATAGTTACAGAATATGTTGTGCACTTATCTTTCCTGATTGTAATATACTCTCTCCTGTTAACCAGCCTAAGCATAGGGTGAAATGCTTGCCCAAGGACCAAAACATTACCTCTAACATCTCACCTGGCCGATGTGCCTTTGGAACCGCCATGTTCATCACTCGCCCTCCATCTTGAGGCTTGGGGGGCGACGCGGTAAACCTGCAAATCCCCGACTCTGATGGCGTGCTTGAGGTCAGGCTGTCTGTGTAGTCGTTAGTCCCTGCTGTGAGCTGCTCCGACGATGTGTCTGATATGAAGCATTCTGTGATGGTGAACTTGGCATGTCTCAGCTGCTCTTCCATTTTAGCATGTTCATACGCTCTCGCTAGCTCTTCGTATGTTGAGGAGGCACTTTCTGTGGAGACCATGCTGCTTCTTGCTCGATCTGCAGATCAGAAATGTGAATGTTGGGAGAAAGAAAACGTATACTCAATCTTTTTTGGATGAAAAGCTGTGAACATAGTAGCGTTTCCTAACAAAATGAAGGAATTATCAAGGTGGTTTAAAGGAGTCTGCTTCTCTATAAACATCTACACCATTTTTATTTCAGTCACTTACTTGATAATTACAGATAATGTAAACTGAAGTATTATTCTGCTAGCAGGTTTATCTGGCTTAGCATTAAATTAATGGGTTAGAAGAAATAAACTATAATACATGAAAAAGGTTACCTTAAAAAAAATAAATCTAAAACTTAAATGCTTTACAAGTGTTAGAAACCCACAAAACAAATTTCACAAGACAAGGAACAGCTTCTTTATGTTATCTTTTTAATGCACCTCAGACACAGTTCTGTGAGGTGATGTCTAGGTGAGAAAGCATAACTTTCTGTACCTGTTTCAACCCTGTATCTCCTTTTTGAGAAAGCCCCAAGGACAAAGGTCAAATATAAAGGCAGTATATCTCAGACAAATACTAACTCTCAGATAAAATACTAATTCATTTCATACAGAACAAGACCTTAAGAAAGCATCATTTTTTTTTTGCTAGCCTGCAGTCATTGAGGTGTTTTGTTTTTTTCAATGCTGCTGAAGCTAATGAGGGCTTGATATTTGACAAAAAGGCTATTATGACCTGCAAGCTATTCTTTTCTGCTGATGAATTTCTGAGAATAACACAATTTCTTAAACAAGCACTATTGCTGAAGATGTAAATGACTACTGATAGATTAAAAAACATTGTGGAAATGCATCATTTCGTTCTGCAGGGACAAATGATGTTTGTCTTTTGCAAGCCTCACACTTCTGCTTCAGTAGGCTGGAAGAGTAGAGAACTTTTTGAAGTTCCTTGGACAGAAGTCATGTATCATCCCAAGATTTGTACAATTTCAGACATTGTTGGGGATGTTCAATAAACAGGCACAATGTAATAGCTAATTCCTAAAAATGGAACTCCTGTAGGAGCCAGAGGCAACTGTGTTGTTATTGCAAATCTTTATCTTTTTTATTGTGTGCTAGGATCCTCACATCAGTTTTCACTGAGCACAAAGAAAAACGCTCTTGCCACTTGTAAATAGGACTGTGCATTATTTAAAATGACATGTAATTCTGCAATATGTTGTAACTTGGTTAAGATTTTGAGCTGGACAACCTAAATGAAGCTTGGGTTTTGTTTTTGTTTTTTTCCCCCCATAGGAAGCATCATTCTGGTTTTTTCACATTTAATCTGTAAATTAGATGAAAACAATGTGTTGTGCAATTTCTGATCAACTAGAAACTCCTGGAAGGCAGCAGTGCCATAAAGAAGTGTCCATAAATATGAGGGTCATTCAAATATGCTGGTTTGGTGCATGAGAGTCAGGACCTGCAGATTCCCATATTCCATGCCCTGGGGAGACTATACCAGGAAGACTCTGCTGAAACACCTACTTTGATGGAAGTTAATCCAAGCCCAGGGTGAATTTAATGAAACTCAGTTTAATCAGAAATTTTCTAATGACATCTAATTAGGAACATTTAAACTTACAGCTATGAACTGCTGCAATACATTTCTCTTAAAAAAACTACTGCTTTGAAAAGCTGGAGTTGTTTTGATAAGAAGTGTTAAATTCTGACAAATACGAACTTCATCAGCTAGATTCAGAAGTCTGAACTCCATATTGGAAAAGTGATAAAATGTGCACATTAGTTTAATTGATTCTTGAACACATAATTTGGCAACATCAATTCTAATCTGTATTTGGAAATTTTAAACTTCTGAAGTACATAGATTAAAATGACTGTACTCTTTTCCCAGAAACCAAGTGGCATAATAGGTTTTCTGGTGCCAAAATGTATCTCTTTCTTGAGCATAATCTGACGCTTGCTATCTCTTGCATAAATCACTGTGTGTTCAAGTGTAGACAGAGTAGGGAAGTAGCCACACTGAAATAGAGATTGCGAAGTCCATTTACAAACCTGCACGGAGATTGCCTACTAAAACTCATAGCAAATTGAACTCTCTGCCCTTTGCCACGTGCATTGGGAAACATCCTTGGGTGACAAAATGTTGGAAGACATGCAAGTGCACCTGAATTCTGGAATGGCTACAAAAAGGGTTTCTGAGTTAGCATTTGCTGTTTATAAACTTGTAGAGACCTACAAGTTTTAAAGGATGATCTGTGAAAAGATGAGAACTCCAACCAATTAGTGGATGGATGGGAAGTCAGGTGCTTATTCTCATAAAGAGAATAAGACCACTCAGGCCAGTCACACCTATAGCTTTGTAGCTTTAACACATAGATTTTCCATCTGAAAAACACTTTTCCCCAAAAATCAGGATAGAGGTTAGGCAATTTCTTCTGAGGGGTAAGCCTGAATTTGCTTCTGCCAAGCATACTTCGAATAGTGTTTACCTTTCTTCTTACTTGACTTATATTACATTTGCATTGTGACTATTCTTCTGTTTAATCATTTGCTCATTAACTTGCCCTTTTTTGTCATTTGTTCACTTCAGGGCAGAGAACAAAGCTTCTTTTTTTTTTTTTTTTCCCCCCCCAGTTGCAGTTGCATTTATAATGTGAAGACATTCAAGAAGAGATGAAGACTAAAGACAGAAAAACCTCCCTGCTTATCATCTAGCTGTTTCTCAGGAAAATTAGAGTTTGATGCTGCAAAATTCAGTGATATGAATAATTTTGACCTAGACTTTCATTCCAGGCTTTCCCCTCATTTTTTCCACTTAGAATAAGTGGATTTTCCACTTTGAACATATTACATGACTATGAAAAGGAAAATACAAACTTCAGTGTAGCTCAAACTTTAAGACCATTCACCAATGACTCAGGCACATTCTTGGCTGCTACTACTGTCACTTCCTGGGCAGTGCCATTTTACACAGCAAATTCTCTTTCCTTCAGATACAGGAAGTACTGAGCTTTATCCACAGGAAATACAACCACCACATCTTTCAAAGGACTCCTGTACATGTGTATGGCATGAGGAACCACAGGCACAATGCTCCTTATCCTTAGCATTATATGCATTATGGCACCCTCTTCTAAATAGCCTACAGAAAAATGCCCCAGCAAGGAAAAAATAATGGTACCAAAGCACCAAATCAAATATAGCAAGGACCAAGAAGTTTACTGCAGCTACTGCTGTCCCATTTTCACAGTGCCACTGCAGAAAGGCTCATACCTGTGTCCTGTGAGGGGCTGACACTGTAGCTGTCACTTTCCTTGTCCACTGATCCTGCTGGCCTGGGAGTTGGCAGCCTCCAGTCTGTGGTGAGGGTATGAGCTGATATGGTGGGGTGAGGTCTGTTGAGGGTCCACTGACTAGCATAGCGATTGCGAGCTGTTGGTCCAGTTTTGGCACTCCTCCTTGTGGTAGGATCTGTGACGAATAACAGAGAGGGTCTTGAATTGGTAAGGAAACATTCCTTGTCAGAAGGGAATGGCCACTGAAAACCTGTTGGCTAAAAATTCCACAAAACACTCTTAGTGGGGGGAAAATAACAGTGAAAGTGCTAGTGCTCTTTTTTCCTCTCCAAATACCTTTTCTAATGAAACCATACATTAAAAAACATTGTACAACTGAAGAGCTGAGAGCCCCACCAGTCCCCCATTAATACATGCATAAGCAGTTCTCCAGTACAAAACCCACTCTGAAATGTGAAGGAGCACAAGGTAAGTAGACCTGGTCAGGGATTTCAACAAAGCTTGTGAGGGGTTTGGAGCACAAGCCCTATGAGGAGAGGCTGAGGGAGCTGGGGTTGCTTAGCCTGGAGAAGAGGAGGCTCAGGGGAGACCTTATTGCTCTCTACAACTACCTGAAGGGAGGTTGCAAACAGGTTGATGTTGGTCTCTTCTCCCAGGCAGCCAGTACCAGAACAAGAGGACACAGTCTCAAGCTGCACCAGGGGAGGTTTAGGCTGGATGTTAGGAAGAAGTTGTTTATAGAAGGAGTGATTTGGCTTTGGAATGGGCTGCCCAGGGAGGTGGTGGAGTCACCATCACTGGAGGTGTTTAGGAAGAGACTGGATGGGATGCTTGGTTGCATGGCTTAGTTTATTAGATAGTGTTGGATGATAGGTTGGACTCAATGATCTCAAAGGTCTTTTCCAACCTGGTTAATTCCATTCCATTCCAACTCCTCTGAGTTTGTAAAGATGTGTTCTCAGAAATGTGGTGATACAATTTCCTCTTCTGGCCATTCAGATAATGCCTTTACAATACCATGGTATTAGCCAGCTACAGGTCTCCTAAATTTATTGCCATTTTTTAAAGTAGCCAAGACATGACAAATAACCTGTAATAATGCCAGCAGAGTTTTACTAGGAAGCAGTTCACAGAGATTTGACTGGTTTTGAAAACAAAGAATAAATACAGTTTCTTCAACTTTAAAAGTCATCTGCTCCTTACTTAAGGCCAGCAATGCTTTATTTTTTATTAGCCTAGAGATTAATATGGTGACAAAGGGAGTAAAATAAAACTATCTGCCAAAATTGACCCCCTTAATTTTGTTCATAAAGAGTTCTCATGTAGAAGTGAGTCTTGTAACCCCTAATAAAGCAAATGGAATAGAAAAATCATTATATGGCAAACTTAAAGAGACCAAATCATTGAAGGATTTATCTTGAGAGCTTCTGAAAGGATATTAGTAACAATAGAGAGAAAGGGTATTAGAAATTAAGAATTCAAATCTATTCAAATGTTCTTTGACATTCAAATGGTGAAGTTGTCAGTCTTTGAGGTAGGAGATCTTAGCAGAAGCAATTTAAAGAAAAAAACAATACCCAGATAATGACTCTGAGCATTGCTTCTGCCTAAGCATTCACAGTGTTTGTATTCTGCTGCTTCAAAGAAACAACATCTTTGTTTACAAATACCAGCTGTGGTCTGATCCTGCTCCTATTTCACATCTTTCCCCCTACAGCAGTGGAAAAATATAAACCTGATGCCATTGATAATTGATCCTCTTGATACTGCAACACATAGATGCTTCATGTGGATAACATCCAAAACCACACTTGGCATGACACATCCAACCTGTTAGTACAAACACCAGCTCGTACCAGCTGCACAAATTTGGCACGTGGCTGTTGTTGCAGCCTGAAGTGATCCTCATGCCTTCTTTGAGGGAAGACATGAAGGACAGAAGGAGAGTACTGGTGGAAGAACTCTCACACAGTGCTTGGGCTGCTTGCTCTTGAGAAGAATTGAGGTGGTCTCATCAATATATGGAAATACCTGAAGGGAAGGTACAAAGAGGACAGAGACAGGCTCTTTTTGGTGGTACCCAGTGACAGGATTGAAGGCAATAGCCATAAGGTGAAACACTGCAGATTCTCTCTGAACATCAGGGAACATTTTACTGTGGGGGAGGCTGAGCACTGGCACAGGTTGCCAGAGAAATGGTGGAATCTCCATCCTTGGAGATACGCAAAGATATCTGGTATGGCCTTGGGCAAATGGCTCTAGCTGACCTTGCTTTAAGCAGAGGGATCAGACTAGCCAGTGCCCATCTGTCCTTTCCAACCTCAACTGTTCTTTGATCCTGTGACTCAGCAGGCTTTTTCCTGCAGTTTGAAGGAGAAGGGCGATCTTTCTGCCAGCATGCTGGAATTCAAAGCTCATCCTGCTGAGCATTCAGAGGGACCTGGACAAGAAGTGGACCTGTGTGAATGTCCTGAGGGTCAACAAGGTCATGTGCAAAATCCTGCACCTGGGTCAGGGCAATCCCCAGTACCCATATAGACTCATAGGATTGTTTTGGTTGGAAGAGCCCTCTAAGATCACTGAGTCCAACCTTGAGCCTAAGACAAGAGAGCAGATCTGCAGAGAGAGACTTAGTAGTGATAGTGGTCAAAAAGCTGGACAACACATATGTAGTGACCCAGTTGTTAAACCATCTCTGCTGCTATATGCTGAAGATGTGAGCCAGGCAAACATTCACAGAGCATCTCTCTTTGATAAATAAAAGAACTAGAGAACATCTTCAAAAGTGCCTTAAGAGAATATTTGCCAAACAGGGACTTTGGGTGTGCTAGATGGGAGGATCCATAACATCTGAGCCACTTAGCTTTGGCAGTGTTCCCCTCTTGATAGATGTGGAGCTAGACAAAATCTTATAGGCCAGCCTCTGACAAAACTATGTTTTAGTATCTGAAATCCAGAGAACACTACCTTAAAGTCTTTGACCAAATCCTGTGTACTGCTGCAATCGGATATTTGTTGCATAACAACAGTGGTTTTCAATTTCCAAAGCTAGATCATATTCTTACACATGAGTTAATTCCCAGTTTAATTTAAAGGAAGTCTCTCCCTGACTTCAATAGAATGAATCACATAGCTGCATACAGAAAACAAAAAGGGCTTCATTTTGGATGATGATAGTGTCATGGTATGATACAAACATGCAGTTTTGGCATTAATGATGCCTATAACAAAAGGCAGGGTTGGAAAATAATGGAGAGTCATTGTGTACTCAGATGATCTTGATCTACCAATGTGATAAAATTCACATGATGATATTTTTGCTGAGCAGACTAGCCATCATGTACATCAACTGAAGGGGTGAGACAAGAGTGGTAACAGAGAGAAAACAAATAGCATATATTGACTCTCCTAATTCAAATGCCATGACTCTTCATAGATGAAAAACATTGATACTAATCTAGTCCTCAAGAAATAAATAACTGTATCTTAAAATTGTCAGGGGTAGAAAAGCAGCAAGGTCAGGACCAGAACAGTTGTTGTTGATCGACTGGAGTGGAAATAGAGGTGAAATGAGGATTTTTCAAACAATTTGTATGCTAAAAACTCAGCTTTCAGCACTTATGTTCACTGAACTCACTGAGTAAACAAATTCTGAAACAGAATAATCCAAGAGATTTCAGAAATTCCACACTGCTAGTGACCTACACTTTGGTAGTATTTTTACTGCCTAAATATTCATTCAAAGTCATGATTTCTTTTCCTGTTTATGCAGACACACAATACATTCATGAGAGAAATAAGAAGAATGGATTACAGCAGCATATTAATTTATGGTATTATTTTCATCACTATAAGAATAGCTCAGCACTAATATGTCTGGGAAAAGCAATTTAGTACAATAACTAAAACTGGAAATAGAACTTTTTAAAGAAAAGTAATAACAATAAATGTATTTCTTGCCTGATGGAGAGAGATGGAGGAAAGATGTATTTTGAAACACAATAAAGATTGATTACCAAGAAAAAAGTTAGACACTAAAACCCATTAAGCTAATCTACCTAATACATTTTAGAAATTAAAATCTAGCATGCATTTGCTTTAATGAAAATCAAGTAAGAATTATATCAAATTACATCTACATTTCAGATGCATACATAATTTTTAGCATATTGAATCACCAAATGCAATTGTATAAGAAATAATCTCTGCTGACCTAAATAGATTTCTCCTAACTTTCATACTGAAGAAAAAAAAGCCATGAAGAGGGGAATGCAGGAGCACAGTATACATTGTCATATAGCTTTCTCCTCTCCAGATAACATGTTCTCTTGGATGCTTACTTGTTCCTGGACGGGCATCAGAAACATCCACCAGTGGTCCCGTGGCTTGTGACACAGACTGGTAGTGTACTGTGTGGGTGACAGTCAGTGACTTCTGCTTAGATGTCTCTCCAAAATCAGCATCAGTGAGCAGAACTGTTGATCTGTCATCTGTAAGTGAAAAAAAAAATACTTAAAAACTCAGAGTATGAGCAATGAATTTTGGGGTTGCCTTTATCAGAGCTTCACAGCAAGTCCACAGATATTTTCCCACTAAGCATGTCTTCCACCACAGACAGTGACAGCTCCCTCTTCTCTACAGGACTGAAGATGTCTTTGAAGTGTGTACCACAGCTTGGGAGCCTCTGGGTTTAAACTCAAGGTTCATACAAAGCCAAAGCATAAGTGTAATTTTCATGTCTGTCGTTGTGATTTCACTTTAGAGATGTGCAGTTGAGACAGATTATTAAGCATCCTTTTGAAAAGATCATTTGTGTATAATTACTTTTGACCCTAATTCCTTCTTTCCCATCTTCTGAACCCTGACCTCTTCTTCATTTTCAGAGAACTCAGTTGAGATTTTAACATACCACATTTTTAATTTTTTTTTTAATTAACAGAATTGGTAATGCCCTCAGTGAAGTCACCCATGTCTTCACAAGAAGAGGTCATTAGGTAATGTTGTTAACTAGCACTCTACAAGCCCGTTTTTTCTCCAGAGACAGATTACTGCAGAAAGGATGGCCATAACCCAAGATTGCTCTTCGGGAGATGCTTATTTTTGAGCCTGTGAGTACCATAGTGAAGACAATGGATATATACTTGCAAGTCAGCTAAGCATCCTTAAGTCCAGTGTTCTACTGTTCTGGAAGTTAAGGGCTAAATCCTGCCAGCTGTCTCTGCAACCAGTCTCAATACCATAGGTTTGGAAAAGAAACTTTGGAGATGTTTGTGTGAGTCATATAAATTTCTCTCAACATAGTCAGTCTGGCTGACTTAGAGTCTTTCCTGCAGCTGCAAAGAAAGGTTCAAGGTGAAGCCTGACCTTGGGAAGAACTGAAACAGAAAACTGAATTTTACTGCTGCATAGTTCTGCTGCCTATTGTTTCCCTATTGGGGAGGATATATTCCCCAGCTTCCTATACAGACCTTGATCCTTGCAGAAAGGCAGTGCTATAAAGCACCTTCCCCCCCTTCCCCCGCCACCTTCCCCCCCTTCCCCCGCCAAGTTGTGATCTGTGTTTCACATTTCTTTTGCTTCAAAGAGGAATCTGGTCCACTTTATCATGGAAGATTTAACAACAACAACTCCTCCACTGACTTTGTGCTTGCAGAACAACTATTTGCATGCTATCAGACTTTTTGCATTCTTTACAGTCTTTTTATCCATTCATAACAGTAATAAAATCCACAAGAAGCTCCTTCTCTGCTCTGCTCTATAGCTTTGTAATGTACTTCTAAGCAGACTGGCAGCGGTAGGGCTTCTGTGCATTTACTTGTCAGCAGAGGTTAATCTGCTTCTTCTAAACATCCCTGTTTTGGTTTGGGTGTTTTTAACTTGACATGACACCATTAAAGAGAACAGTTCTGCACAATAACATAACTATCATTTTTTACCCAAAGAAGGCCATAAATAGAATGTGCATTATGAAATCAGATTACTCTGTCTCTGGCAAAAGATGAGCTCTTATTCAGGTTGGGAATAAAGCTTCTTGGCAGCAAAATATGTCAAAGACTGCCAAAGTGCCTGAGTGCTGTGTGGAGAGCTGGCTATTACCAAGGCACTGATCACATTGCTGTAGTTAAGGCACTAATGGTATTTCCACTGTGACTCCCTATTGCTTAGCAAATGTAATTCAAAAGTAAAAACTGGGCCTACAGAAGATGGTCACACAGGCAAACATTGGGAACCTCAAATTAGGATTAAAAAATAATTGCATTTCAGGTGAAGCATAGGTCTCCTCTTCAAATCTTCAGCACAAACTGCATGTCCCCTTAGGCCAGCCCCCATGCCAGACTGAGCAAGTGTGACAGGGTGTGTTGCTAAAGGAGCTGGTTCCTCCCTATTGTGGGCATGAACAGGAAATTCAGAGATGCTCCCAGTTTGCAGAGCTTTCCTCTCTGGCCTCAGATAGTTTTAAGTTCCAAGCTATCACAGGCCTCATCTACATGTTTTTTGATCAAAAAAATTTGGAAGTCTAACAAAATCAATCATTCTGGAGGGTCTTGTCACAGTGTATTACCATACAGTCATGAAATAAAGTTATTTTGTTGAGACTTCAGGCATCTTACATTTAAACCATTTGGAAACCATCCCCCCCCCACCCCAACATCAAACAATCCTATTTTTCATGGCAGTTCGGTTATGTGCCAGTCACATGAGAAATCTTTTTTGTGGTGTGAAATAGTTTAGGTATGAATTTTACATACATACACAAAAGCTGAAAACTGGTAACAATGTTGAAATGTAATTCTTTATGCACACATGGATACACTATGCAATGTTTAAGCTTTAAATGTTGGCTGTTGCCGATTTTTTAGTACTGATATTGTTATTTCAGAATTTCATTTTCCTTCTAAGTAATGCCAGTGATCCAACTGCCTAGTCATAGCCAAAAGAGAAATCAAAATGAAATCATAAAACTGCCACTCTTCATTTACAATTTCTTGAAGTGGCTCTTTCTTACTGGCTTCATTTTCCTAATGTCCTGCATTATATTAAATACTACACTAAGATTACTTAAAGGGGAAACCAATCCAAACGGGAGAACAAAAAAAACCCCACGCATCAGTTCAGTTTGCAAATGTGGCAGATTACTGTGTAGCTCTTTTTATTCTTGATATCTGTAGTGGGAAAAATGTGTGGGGTACAGTAAGTCCACCTAAAGTGCCTGCTACAACAATCAGTGAAAAAAAGCCCAACAATAATTTACCAATGGTCTCCATCGTGTCCCTTTCCTCAATAAGAAGCTGTGCTCTGGGAATATCTATGTGCATCCTCAGTGTTTGCTGCTGTTTATTAAGTGTATCTGATGTCCTGGTGTTCTTGCTGAAAAAAAAAGAGAGAAGTGTACACATTAACACTCAGTCTAAATTAAAAGGCACTTGCAAACTTCCACATTTTAAATCTGTCCAACTCTAACAAAAAAACCCCAAACAAACATCATCAACATAAACACACATTTTCCTCTCTTCAGAACAAGTGCATGGTATTAATTTATTGCACACGACAAGCAGTTAAATGTATACACAGTGTTGAAGGATTTGGTCTATTCTTTATCAGTAGGAATCTCCTGAAAATTTAATTTTTGTTCTCCAAGTGTTGTCATATAATGAAATTAACTAAAACACTTTGGAAGATGGACCTTTTCTTTCATTCCTCATGAATATGAATAAAGAAACATACAGCTGATCAAACAAGTTGGTAGGAAAATGATGCCTTAAGTAATTTCTAATTATTTGGTATTTTTACCTTTTCATTATTTTTTATTAGATATATTCCAAATATCACCACAACTGACACATGGAAAATACAATTAATAACTAGTGATTCTATTAATAAATTGCATAAAATAAATGAGGAGTTTAGTGCCATTGATGTTTCAAGGCTAAAATTGCAAATTTTGTTTACAATCCTGGATTATTTCTAATTGATTGATGCAGTAATCTAAAAAAGAACATAAACCAATTATTCTATCACCATGCAAATTGAAACAATTTCATTTTGAAGGTTGTGTACCAGAAAATGACTTCTTAAATGAGCTGTCTACCGAAAGCAAATGAAAATGGATAGTAAAACGGAGTGCTGCAATCATTTCTAGTACAGAGATTGCACCAAGAAACCTTCAGACTGCACTAAAAACCCAGGAACTTTTTGCCCTTCTAGATGTAATTACTCTTTAGAGGAGAGGGAATATTTACAAATATTTCTTTATACAGGGAGGCTGAGGAAAGTGCTCACACATGAAAGAGCTGTAAAATCCATTGGAGGCTCACTTTCTAGTGTAAAACAGCTGCAGATCACTAGCTTTAATTCTTTGCCCTATGACCCTGTTGTGTATCCTATGAGTAAGACCTAACTATTATAGGTTTGGCGGTTCTCCAAGTCCTTTGGGGGAGTTTAGGAATTTCCTTGTCATATGTTCAATAATTTTGCTCCAAATCCAGGAGAGAGAACTACAAAGCACACAGGTACATCCCCTGGCTGATTTTCACTTGCAGGCTTTCCCTGCGGTCCCCAGCATTAACACCATCTGTGCATCTCAAACTTTACTATCTCTGTCTTTAACTTGGTGGTTAGGTAACACTGTTGCCATCACATAGAGATGGGTAGTTGAAATGCATTCAAACAGCTGGTGCCTCATTTAATCACTGTGGAAGCAAAATTTCAGGAGAGCTACCCAAGGGCTGCCAGACTTTTCTCTGTATATAATCAGCGGAAAGTAGTAGTCACAGTGTCTCATTAAGCACATAAATTTACAAAGACATTTAGGATCCTAAAATGCAGATAAATTCCACAGTGACATTCTCCAAGTCTCTGCAAAGTCTGCATGGATTAGATGCCACTCTCCTATTGGTTTCTACTCAAGCTGCTGAAATGTTAAGAGAATCAGAGACTAATATATTATCTGCTTAAATACATGCCCTTGAAAAGTCAGACTACTTTGGGCTTCTACAAGATCATAGTGCAATTGTGTAATCAAGTAGAAAACTGAATTTCTGAGGTCCAATTTCAATTAATAATCAATTATCCAATAGTTATAGGATACAAGCAACCAGATACCTATAGTATCTGTGCAAAACAAAATTGAGTCTAATAAATGCATTGTTGCACCCCTCCTCTGCTCAGCAGAGATGCCAGAGACAAAAGGAAAAGATTAGACATCCTCCTCGGAGAATGCAGACCTCAGAATCCAAATGAAAGGTACAAGCTCTTCTGCAGTACAAATGCTCTGAATTCCTCCTATTGCAAGGTACTTAACCACACAGAAAGGGCTGTTCAGACCACAAGGAGCAGGAGGACATATTCTCAGTTTTGCAGTTATATTGCTTATCTGCCAAGAGAGAATTCTGAATCCCATTCTTGGCTTCAGGAACAGCTTTATGCAAAATAGGGCCCTCAAGCCAGAACAGGAACCCAAGCCTCTCCACAGTCAGGAAAATTCCCTACCTGTGCTCAAGAATTATGCCTTTGCTGCATGATATCTCTCCTCCTTCTTACTGGTCTAATTAATTCTCCTGTATGCAGCAGCACAGTGACATGGAGTGTCCAAACACAGAACAGGGGATTGGCAGTAGCATGAGGGTTGCTGCTGATCAGCATTGCTGTCTCTTTCTGACTCAAGGAATTTTGAATTATTTTCTGCAGACCACACTAACTCAGCTTTCAAGTTATAAAAATCTAAAGTGCCAACAGCAATTAAGTGCCTCTAGGACTTGAAAGTCAGGAAAATATTTTTAGAAGTGCAGTTTTGAAGTTGGGTGCCCAAATATTTTCTAGGCTAGAAAAATTCAGGCACCAAATTCTGCCTGAGAAACAAGTCAGTATGCAGGTGCCAAGTGGAGGGGGCCAAGCTCCTTTTGGTGGTGCACAATAATAAGACAAGGAACAACAGGTTCAAGCTTGAACATAGAGGATTTCACCCCAATATGAGGAGAAACTTCTTTGCAGTGATGATAACAGAGCACTGCAACAGGCTTCCCAGAGAGGTTGTGGAGTCTCCTTTTCCGGAGACTTTCAAGACCCACCTGGATGCATTCCTGTGTGGACCACTCTAAGTGATCCTGCTTTGGCAGGGGGGTTGGACCTGATGATGTTTTGAGGTCCCTTCCAACCTCAAATATACTGTGATACTGTGATACCAAGATGCAGGCTTTTGGCCAGTTATTAAAGACAGACACTTGGGGGTATGTAGGACTTTGATTTGATTGAGTTCAGCTTTTATGTACAGTCTGTGGATAAGTGAGCCTTTTCCCAGAGGAAGTATGATGTATAAGGTATTTTGAAAGAGTTGGCACAGATAAAAAAAGCTCCCTTAAAAATATATTTTTCTGGATTTTCAATTAAAAAGTACTTACTTGAGTGATGGAAAATATCTGTATGCACAGGAGAGGATTAAACGTATCAAGCTAGTTATGTAAAGGGATTAAATGTGGTGCTCTGTAAACCAAAAGTCATTCTGGGTTCTTGGCAGAGAGTCAGGTCACCTCTTGGTTTCCTGATGTCTAATCTGGTTATTGTAAAAACATATGGAAAGCTGAAACTTGTAAGTGATCAGCCTGTCAGAAGGATATTTGGGGGAAAAAATGTACTCTTCTTCAAAATGAGAAAGCTCAGTCAACTACTATATTGTTTCACAGTGAACTGTTACAAAGAAGTTGGCTGGATCAATGCTTTTACCCTCCACCCCCACGCCCCCCCAAAAAAGTTAAAAACCTGTGATTGTACAGCAGCAAGGATTTTTGTGTGCAATTTAAAGGCGTCAGCATCAAGTTGTGCAGCTCTTGCTACACTGTCAACTTCTGGGACTTATCCTGCTCCCCAGACATTTGACTTACATAGCAAAAGCCAGCAACATTCAAAGCGAAGACTAAAGCTTCATTCTTAATCTGCTTTGCACATGCTCATAAAAATCTCCTCAAAGGGAAAGATACACAAAGCTGCTTCTACCCCTCACACTTTCCTGTCAAGCAGGGAACCATCTTTCCTGCTCTCTGTCCAACACTGAAACAGCAAAGCACAGCCCATGACATAGTCTCTTAATATTTTTATCATAGCAGATTTTAGTGAAATTTTAAAGACATAAAATGTTAGGATTTTATAATATGTGACTATTTTTCAGAGAGGGCTGGTTATCCTTTGATTATTAGAATCATAGAATGGCTTAGGTTGGAAGAGACCTCAGAAATCCTCTACTCTGAACCCCTCCAACTGGCAGGGATGCTTCTCAACTAGACTTTGCCTAAGGCCTCATCCAATCTGGCCTTAAACACCCGCAAGGAGGGGGCATCCACAGCTACTCTGGGCAACCTATTCCAGAGTCTCACCACCCTTGTACTGAAGAACTTCTAGTCTAAATCTATTCTCCCTCAGCTTAAAATCATTCCACCTAGTCCTGTTGCTAGATACCCTTATGAAAAGTCCTTTTTCAGCTTTCCTGTAGGATCTCTTCAGGTATTTGAAAGCAGCTATAAGGCCTCCCTGGAGACTTCATTTCTCTAGTCTGAACAACCCCAGCTCCCTCAGCCTATCCTCATAGCAAAGGTATTTCAGCCCTTGGAACATCTTTGTGGCCCTTCTCTGGACTTCAACAGCTCTGTGTCCTTCTTATGAGGGAACACCAGAAATGGATGCAGTATTCGAGGTGAGGTCTCAGAAGAGCAGAGTAAAGGGGAAGAATCCACCTCTCTTGATCTTCTGGCCACACTCCTCTTGATGCTGCCCAGGATGTGATTTGCCTTCTGCTGGCTCATGTTGAGCTTCTCACCAATCAACACCCACAAGTCCTAACATGCTAAATCTTCAGAAACATCTAGTGGTGGTGGATAGTTCAGGTTTTGTTGGAGGTATTTCACAGATTTATCACAAATGACAGAGAATTTAGCCTGCAGAATGCAGGGCCCCCAAAATATTATCACTTTGGGAGCTCTAAGTTATGAGGCATCTGCAAATGTATGCCTCCCTACTTCCTCAAAAGTCTTGTTTTAATAGTAACTTGTCTTTGCTCACATTTTTAGAAAAGAAATATAAACAATGACTATTTAATAAACCCAAGATTGTTTGTTAATAAATGAGATGGGAAAAGTTGACTTGATCATATATCAATGATGCTGAAAGGAAAAGTAAAGAGAAATGGTGGTAGATGATTTACCTAGGAAAGCAGCTCTGACCTAAAGGCTGGGAATGGATCTGACTGCTCTCTGAGAGCATCCGGTGGGAAGGGAAAAAGAAGTTCTTTAATCCAAAGACTGATATCAGTAAAAGGAAAGAAATGGATCAAACATCAACACTTATGTTGGCAGTTTGACGAAGTTTTCTAAGTGTCAGAGGAGTGAGGCTTTGAAAAGGCCTTGCAGAAGTGACAAAAAGACTAGTGAAGCTAACCAGGTAACCAGTTTTGCAGCAGTGTTATGTGTGGTTGTAACTGAGAATCTTCATCCAGGAGTTTCAGCCATGCTGGGTGTCTTTAGGGAAGAGACTTGCTGCATATGCTAATCTCTCTTGCTTTCTGGGACACCGAAAAATATCAGCGCATAGCTATCTGAAGCCGCTTAAACCTGCAATCTGCTGCCAGCAGGGGTTTCTAACTGGCAGATAGAAAGGTTATGACCTGAACTGCATGACCAGCCTTGTTATGTATCAGTGGTACTGTTGCAATGCATTTGCAGACTGGTGGCATAGAGCTGAGTTTACACTAAAACCATCTGTCACCCTGTCTTGGGTAAGTGTATTCTTACAATAGTAGGTGAAGTTTATCATGAGCGAGGAAGTTCAGAGTACAGTTCATTTAGTAAAATATCTATGGCATTCTCAAATTTGTTGCTTAAGAATAAAAAGATTTTCTAGCAAACCAAAACTCATTTGAACTTAAAAATAATCCCTTGGTGATTCTATTTTCAAATATATGCAGCAGTTTTAAAGTTCAATATTTTCCCCAGACAAAAGAACACACATCGAAGATAAGAAATTTCCATCTTTGAAAGAATTGTGATGCCAGAATAGTCATTCTGCTGCAATTCAACCACAGAATTAGATTTCTTGATGCTGAGCTGATAGAACAGAAATGAGAAATGATAAATGGGTTTACCTGCTCTTCTATACCTTTGGGTATAAGCAGCTAGCAATAGTGAATTACATAAACACAACTGTAAGGTTCAGAGATATTTGCAACCAGGCACTTAACTGCCTTCAATCCCTGAAGAGCAATTACTTTTGTATATATTATGAAAATGCTTTTCTGAATAGGAAAAGTGTCCAAATGGACCTGCATAACTTCTATAATTTACTCTACTAATACAAGAAATCTCAGGTTTTTACCACTATATTCTCTCACAGATCATCTTTTCCCTCCCATTTCTAATCAACACATGTCCTAGTTCTTAACAGTCAAATGGTGTGCTTGGAAAAACAATTTAGTGATAGGTTTACTTCTCCCTCTGTCCTCTAATAATTTTTACATATGATGCCATTGTTAACACTGTTTAATTTAAAAACGTTGAGTGTATTCTTACCTCATAAGCATTTCAGCCAAACTTTTTGCATCTAGAAGAAAACAGAAGAAATGTCATCACAAATGAAAATCTGGTGGATTATCAGGAAGTTATGTGCTTTGAATTAGCCACGTGTAAGACCACTCTTGCTTCTCAGGTCGGTGGCAGGAATAAAATAATCTCTGAAAGTCTCCACTTGTGCCCAGAGTGCATTTCAGCCCCAGACAGCCCTGTTTAGTTCTTTAGTATCAACAAATATGCTTAGAGTACAAGCTACCATTGACTTAACTAGAAAAAAAAACTACAGAAACTCATCAGAAGCAGAAACTATTTAACAAATAGGGGGATCTCAGTTGCTTCATGCCAGTTAGTAAGGGAGTAGGTGAGGAAAAAAGAAAATGCAAAACAACAGAAATGTTGACTTCCATCTCTGGTCAGGACTCAAATACAAGTTGGATGAGCAGTTGCCAACCCACCATTTCCAAACCAAACCTGTTTGCATGGAGGTCTGAGCAAGGTAAGTCTCCAAGGAGTCCACTTGTTTGGCTGTTCTCAATTATTAATGGTTTTCCACTAGCAATAATTCAAAACTACTGCTGGGTCTTTAGAGGACAATTTATAAACAAAACAGGAGGTGGCTTATTCCCACATGGACTGGCCCTGGGAAATGAGGTGCTGCTGAAGGAAAAATATTCTTCCTGTTGTTTTCATTGCTATCATTATTTGTATTAAATCCTTAGGGGCTATAATTATTCTGGTACTTAGCAGATCAAAAGACACAGCTGAAGGTTAGTTCACCCAGCATTCTTCAGGTACCTTTCTGTAAAACTTTATCAACACAATAAAATTTCTGTAGTATTGTTCAGCAAATGTTTTGTTTTCCTGCAGTCTTACCTTGTTTGCTGCATTTCACCTTTTTCATTCCTTAATTACCTTTTGGTTTCCTACAATTTCCTTGCTTGTGATCCTATTAAATATCCTGCCTTTAAAATTCAGAGGATGCAGGCATGACAAACCACCATCTTAATGCATTGTTCTGGCTTAATTTTTAAAAGGAATGGTCAGAAAGCTCTTTTAGTCATAAAAAAACCCAACAAACCAACAACAATAAAACCCCTTCTAGCTACTTACTTTCTATGTTCTGTTTCTCTGACACTGTTTGCCGGTTTGCCTATCTTATGCTTTGTTCCTCACCTACTACTGAAGATGCTGAAATTCTGTGCTTCCTCTAGATCTGTTTACTCGTTTAGTTTTAACCTTCCCTACCCTTTTCCACAAGTCATGGCAGATTATTGGTGGGAAGAAGGTCTCTTCATCCTAGATGTCCCATTTAATCCATATAGTGCTCCATTTAGGCTCTCAGACTTTCTATTTTTCCTTTTGTTTGGGATTGCCTTTTGCTGTTAAACATTCTTACAAATGGTACTACGGAATAGACGTCTTTGCCATTAGTCATAAACCAGACTACCGCTGCTGCTGCTCCCAAATGATGTCAGAGAGAGTTTTGCTGCTGACTTTCAAGGACCCAAATAGTTTAAGCTATACAAAAAAGAAACCCAACCAGAAAAACAAACAAACAAAAAAGAAGCTCTGATTCCATGTAATATTGTTTGCAGCAAACTTCATGGTGCTTCTTGTTATTCTAGCAGCACTAGGATTATGAAGAGGTTATGCACATATTCACCCTCTACACACAATATAAGGGTGATTTAATATGCATATAGTGTTTTCATTCACCTAGCAGTGAAGACCATGCATACTCGTTATGTTGTTGTGCAAGCTATGCACAATTCAGAAAAAGCTGAAGGGACAAAGCTGAAGGTTTCTTGGTCCAATGCTGGTCAGTTTACTTTTCAGATTTCTTTACCACATTTAAAAGACAAATAACCTCTCTCACATGGTCTCAGATGCTGCACAGGAAATATCTGTGCTCCCTGCTGCACCTGGAGAAAATGTTATGTTCTCACCATTAAATGTATGTGGCACATATTCAAGTGCTCATTAACATGTATGCATTCTTGGCCAAAGAGATGCAAAGGAGACAGTGCCTCTTCGATCAAAAATAACATGAGGCATCATCCAAGATCATGTTACCTGTCAAAAGCCAACCAAGGAAGTACTGTCGATGAAAAAGTAACTTCGTCAGCAGGATTTAAATGTATTAATTATTCAAGCAGACTGTTACAGTGGTCAGCAGCATTAGTTTGGTTAGTGATGGCTGTACTGGGCACACAGGCTAATATAGGACTAGACCAAAAGAAACAGATAACTGATCTCATGTATGTATGAAAGCCAAAAAAGCAAAAAAACCCACACACCCTAAAAGCAACTGAATACAACATGTCTAAACCACCAGCTACTGAAGAAATGTTAGTTTCACAACCCAATGAGTTTGGATTGCAGATTACAAGGTGTGTTTCCTACATTATGCTTTTGACCATCAAATTGAGAATAGTTCATAAAATGATTCAATATCCCTGCCACTGTCTGATCTCCCAACTATCAGGTGGAGACAACAGGGTTTGGGGGTCCATGAATGGCAGAGGGACAATCTCTCATTCCAGAGAGATTTTATTTCGCGGGTAATTTCAACCCACTACACCAGACAAGCTTTAGTGAAAGACAAACCATTCCTCATCATGGCTTCGACACAGGGCGGAAGGGACAGATGCCAAGCTAGCAATAGCCCTCACTTCCGTTGGCTGGAGCAGCAACCTTTAAAATTCTTGACACATTTGTCTTGCCTCCTGGGAAATCTGGGGCTGTGATACAGTTTAAATTGCATGCAGTCACTTCTGAACTGTCAGGCTGTGCTGTTACTTTCTGCTTGGACTAAGGTGAGTTGGATTTAAAACCAAAGGGAACACTATTATGTTAGTATTGGAGCTAGGATAATAGTGAGGAGAAAGAGTGGTAAGTCATCAGATTATTATAATACATGCTGACCTATTAAAGGCTGCATGAACTTCAGCCATCAATTAACTTTCTTATAACGTGACCTGTGGAACTACTAAACTAGGAAAAAATCAGAGCTTTGCTGAAATCTATGCTTCCTTTCTAAACAGAGTACTCCTGGAGAAATAAATCACGCTGGGTGTGACACAGGAGGAAGACAAAGATTTGCCTGTTCCTGTGTGCCAAAATGAGGAGTGAAAAGGCTAGGAACGGAGGGACTGATTTTCTTGTGCCACATTTTCCCCAAAGAAACTGAAGCCACAAACGCATCGTCTATAAGCGCAAACGCTAATGTTTGCATGCAGAATGTACTGCAAATAAATCTGCAATTTCCATTCATCTTTGTCAAATTGGTTCAAAGAAAACACATCTCCTGGAGCCACAAAAGCAAGAATTACATCAAGAACCTGTACACATTGGTTTTAAAAGGTCCCAGTGTTGAAACTATTACTTCTGATGTAGACTAGGGGAAAATTGATGGTGGAATCAATATTTAGGAAAAATGAGTCCTGTGCCCCAAAGAAACCCCAACAGGTGACACATATCAAGTGACAACAGCAGGATTTCAATTTCAAAACTAATTCAGATGAAAACTGAATACAACAACTACTAAAGCAAAGATTATTTTTTTTTTGTGAGATCTGAAAAACTTGCACACAGGATTTTCCAGAGAACCCATTAAGGAGCTCTGTGTAAGAGCAATACTGATTGGCAGAAAGACTGTCATAACGTGAAGAAGCCTCCAGAAGTGCAGAAAACATCTATCAAGGGTTCAGTCTTCAGAAAGAATGAAAAAGGGGGGGAAAAAAACCATCTGAATTGCTGATGTCTTATCAATCTGATTTTGGCAACGAACAAAATGACCAAAAAAATTGGAATGAAGCTTGATGGCCAAGCAATGCAGACTTGCAATCTATCAGCCATGTCAAACAAAGCTGAGGTGTTTTTTTTTAATGAGATTGAGATTCACTGAGGATTGATGACATTGAAAACACTCTCACTGAGTTTTTAATCATAACTCTCATGATTAAATAACATTAAAATATTCTATTTCTCTAGAGCAAACATTTGGTACCTCAAAATATTTTGTTAATACAGTAGCATGATGTAAAAGATCAACACAGCAGTCATTTTTCATGTGTTTTAACACATTCAAAATACAATTTTAAGCAGAAAATTATTGTTTACTATTTATTGCCATCATGTACCTTGGGACAGCACACTGCTAGAAGTTTGAAAATGGCACAAGAAATAAATGGTTAAAATAGAGTGAAAATGCTGGGTAATTAAGGCATAATAATTGGAATGGATCACTAGGTAGGCTGGCCACAATTCAGCAGTGTATCTCTATTAGTATAAGGTTGTATACCAACACTGCAAGCCATAGCTATAAAATGGAGATGTTACCCAGTTGCACTGTAATCAGAGAATTGTCAGTTGATCTGAATGAATACAATGTTAAATGAAAACTCTTAAAAAAAAATCAATCCAAAAAGGTGACTCTTGCAGATACAGGCAGAAAACCAGAAAGGGAAGGTAAAAAGACTGTAACCTCTCTATCTCATGCTGATATGTCTGTTGCTAGAATACTATGCTAAGCTCTATCATACACAAATGAGGAAAGCTACCTAAAAGTTGCAAAAGGACCAGATAAATGCCTTGAAATTAATAAATAATGGAGAAACTACAGAGAAAAAAAAATGAATGAAATTAATCTGTTTTATTTACCAATGAAAACATTAAGAAATTACTTGGTTATACCTATGTAAAAGGAATATCTTCAGAGACTGAAAATATGGAGCAAAAAGAAATTCAGTCTCTGTACAGAAGACAGAACAGGACCATATGGCTGGGATGTTGAGCTGCAGCTTGACAAATTCAGATAAGAAGTGAGAGGCAATTTTTACAGAAATGGTAGTTAAACACTAATGACTTTTATCAGAAGTACTGATGGATTTTTTTTCATTGCCTGTGTTGAAGTGAAGATCAGATGTTATTCTAAATTCTTGTCTTCTGAGAGGAAATAATTCAGAGAAGTCTTATGATATGCAAAAGCCATGCTAGCCAGGGATCAGCAGTCTTCCTTAAGGGACTGTACCACAAAAATCTATAAATACTTGTAAATTAACCATGAAAAACTAAATGTGCACAGACATCATTTCCTGAAGCCAAGGAGATCAAAATATCCTGTTCATTACTGGATGTAACTCTGCAGTATTTCTGAAAAGATAAGGTAGCAATGTCTTCACCCTTAATATACTACTTTTTTTTAAATGAAAAAAACACTTCTTAGAGGTAAATGACCAAAAAGGTTTTGAATGAGAAAGTTATTATGCAAGTTAAAACATCCAGATGCCCTGATTTCAATAGCTGTGCATGAACCATAAGGCTAGTTGTCCTTTTTTATTTATGAGTTTGCCTATGCCTAAGAGTCCCGAATCTGTGGTTGGGGTTTTGTTGTTGTTGTTGTTGTGCTGTTTTGTTTGCTTGTGATTTTTTTAAAAAACATTCAAAATATTGTTACAAAAGACAAAATGAGACCCAAAAGAAACATGAATAGATATTAAGGTGAGATGGAATTACACGTGGCTGGCCCCAGGTCTGATATAGATCACGATCGTTATTTAAATACAAGTCACTAAACAATTTGGATGGCTCTTAGAAAGTATAAAGATTTCTTTTTGCAGCTGATAAATCACTTCACTATTTATTCAGTGTGTAGTTTGAAAGTATTTTTCCCAAATAGCTTCAATGTAAGGTCTGCCGTTGTGTACTGGTGTGAAAACTTAACAGAGCCAAGTACAGAAGTGGTAGACTGCATGGGTTAAAAAACTGGCAGTGGGGTATTTACTAGAAGACTGATAAAGCTGAGCGAATTCACAGATGTAAAAGTTATTCAAATTTGAATGAGGATTAGGGAAAAGTACAGATCAGCAACAATGAAAGGTCAGTGAACAGAGAAGTGTTGCTGTAATAGTTCTGTTTTAATGCATCATAGGGAAAAAGATGTAGCAACAAATCCAGGCTGTTCACAAAGAAAAAGCCAAACAACAACAAAATAGGGAAACATATATCAACATATGAGAAATACTTTTCTTCCCCACCTCCCCACTCCCCCCCCAATAACAACAATGTATCCATAGGTTATTTTTAGGAAACTTACTAACAAATTAAGAAGAATG
Source organism: Dryobates pubescens (assembly GCF_014839835.1). NCBI lineage: Eukaryota > Metazoa > Chordata > Aves > Piciformes > Picidae > Dryobates > Dryobates pubescens. Next base: position 18,938,146 of record NC_071623.1, on the reverse strand, counting down.
AATTTCTACAGGAAACAGGCATGTTTTGATGCCTCGTGTCTGTTATATATTGCAGGAAAATGACACCAACTGGGGACTGAAGTTTTTGTTCACATCCAGCCTTACTTGTTCTTTCATGTTCAGGGAGTATGCACCTACAGAAATAAGTGTCACAGCTCTCATCTTACCTCGCAGCCTCTTCAGTCTCTGCTCCCTCCTTCTCCTCCGCACGATCAGCAGCATCACAAAAAGCAGCAGGACCCCAACCAAGATACAGGAAATGGTCACCAGCATCTTTAGCCCTTCGTTGGTTGCCAGCCCTTCCTCACTTTGCACAACTGACTTAATGAGTGGAGGGATTGTGCCTGAAAACAATGTCATGGTATTAGATGCCTATTAATGAATATAAAAGATTGAGTTCACAGGGAATATGGCATGTTATATATTTCAAGTGCAGGCAGAACATTAAGAAGGATTTATCAGGTTCGTGTAACCAGTCACAGTGGTAACAAGGTACTACTAACTGCAGAGACTTACAGATTATCAACAATGGAGAAGTGCATTCACCATTGACAGAAAACTATGCCCATCATACAGTCAAATATGACAATTAATTTTAAGTCATATTAAAATACTACAAAGCTGTAAGTGGTCTCAGAATTGTTACATGTATGTATTACTCCTTATTATGGCAAAATAGAACTACTTTGACATATTCATACTTTCTGTTGGGACTTTTTGGGGATTTTTTTGGGGGGGGAGAATAAATCTTTTTAGGAGTGACTAAGGGAGCTGGGGCTGCTTAGTTTGAAAAAGAGGAGGCTGAGGGGAAACCTTATTGCTGTCTGCAGCTACCTGAAAGGATGTTGTAGAGTGGCTGTCTCTGGTGTCTTCTCACAGGTAATTGGTGATAGAACAAGTGGAAATGGCCTCAAGCTACCATTGGGTAGGTTTAGACTGGACATTAGGAAAAAGTTTTCACAGCAAGAGTGGTCAGGCATTGGAATGTGCTGCCCAGGGAGGTGGTTGAGTCATCAACCCTGGATGTGTGTAAGGGTTGTTTGCATGTGGTGCCTGGGGATCTGGTTTAGGGGTGAACCTTGTAATAGAGTAGGGTTATCAGTTGGACTCGGTAATCCTGAGGGTCTTTTCCAACCTGAATGTTTCTGTGATTCTATGTAAGGAATGCATTTGACAAAGTTCATTTTGTGCTAGATACGTCAGATGACTCCTTTGCACAGAAACATATCAGGTCTTAGGGGTGCAGTAGTGATATTGATCTGAAATTCAGATAGCCTAACCTGATGCTAATTTGCTAAAGAGTGTCTGACATTATACTCATCAGTAAAACAGGAGAGCAACACTGGATAGAAACAATCAGATTTTGAGAGTGGAATGAGGTAAATGAATCTACAAACTACTAGCATTGGCAGGCAGCTCGCTTTTTCATTTTGGGATATATTTGCATTTTGAATATAGCTGGATTCCTGGTGATATATAGTACTTGTTCAATTCTTTTTTACTTCTAAAGGACGTGAGAAGAATGTAGCACTTTTTTATTTTTTTGGAAGGCTGTTTAGTCATGGAAGAGTTCTCACTCATTTCCAGATTACTATTAAGCTGCTGAGTGCAACCACAAATGAGGCTATAAAATGCAGATTTGTTTGAAATGGGTAGAAATGCAGAAGTACTGTGAACTGTGATGACTTTCGATGGAAGCTATTCAATTTTAACTAGCTGCTAAAACATAAATGTGGCTACCTGGCTGCTAAAAGGAAAGGAGGGTGAAATAGCTGCATTGAGTGACATAGTTATAGCTTATTATGTACCATATAGTATCAGAAGAAAAATTAAAAATCAAAGAAATCTGTGATATGAGGTAGCACAATGTGAGTGTCATAATCACAGCAAAAAGGTAGAATTCTAAGTCCTGGGTTTTGTGGGGGTTTTGTTTCTTTGTTTGGTTTGGTTTTGGTTTGTTTCCAGACGAGCTATTTGTGTTGCATATAATGAAAAGAGCAGTTCCCTAAAGGGATGGAGATAAACAGAAAAGCTACAACCATCCAAACTTATATCAGGTATATCCTCAAATTAATTTTCTTCCAGTTGCATTTTGAATATTTTTCTACTGTTCCATTGCAGTTCTTCCCCATTATTTTCTTTCTTTTTCTAATTTTCCATTTCTTGGATTAAACACACAGCAGGATTATTATTTTATTTTTTTTCATCTTAACTGAGATGCAGTTTTTGCACTACTCTAAAGGCAAAGAAAATGATTAGATGAAGAAATGGAAAGAGTTTCAAGCTCCTGAAGGTAATACTAATAACTGTCTCTACATACTCCTGAACTCTTCTAAATAGTAAAGGGCCAAATTCTACTCTGATTTGAAGTCACACAGACCATTGCCTGAGGGGTGTTGCACTCAAGAGTACCTAAAACTGTCTTGCTCTTCTTAATACTTTGATGAAAATCAAATTAAAAGTGGCCTTAATTTCAGTTAAGCCTTAAGTATTTAGGTAAGTGATTATTGTTTTCCATAAGTCCTTAATGTAATTCCTGTGTATAATGCTACATACAGGCAGTACAAACTTGATTAAAAAAACCAACCATGTTGCAAGTTCATCTAGCCTTAACATTATCCATTTGTGAATATACTAACAGGAAATCATAAAAACATAAGCCTGGTATCCAATGAGAAAACCCCTTTTCAACATTTGCTGTCATTCTATGTGTTGGCTAATAATGGAATAGGCAAAGCTTTTCTCAGGACAAACTACCAGGGTATTTTGGAGGCTCCCCACCCCTTGTCTATTCACTCATCACCCTTTGTTAGCCTGCTTCACTATTGTTTCACAGAAGTTGTAACTTAAAAGTCTCTGACACCATTTCCCCCTATGTTGCAGTTCTTCCATCATCTCCCATTGCGCCTTATGGCGTTAAAACTACCGAGTGTTTTCCTGTGTCCTAACTGCTCTTCACGGTAGCAAGCCCCCTGGTGGGCTAGAATCAATTAGCATAGTTTAGAGCAGCTACCAAGCTGATCTGATTTAATGTCAGGGCTACTGAGTAGCTGCTTTCTGAGTCGAGAAGCTCCCTTGCAGTGCTACACATTACAGCTGCACATTGCTAAAAATATCTCCTTAAGTACTGAGCACAAATGTTCTGAAAAACAAGGGGCAGGAAGGTCATAAAATCTGTAAGCTGAAAATGGTTAGCTGAAACATCTATGGACAGAAAGCAAGAAGTTGCACGTAGATCTACAATTAACCTTTTGACCCAGTTTGCCATGAAGAGATTTAAGGTAAAGAATACTCAGCCATAGTATTTCTCAGCAGCTCTACCACAGATAACGACCAGCTACTGCAGTCCAAACAAAATACCTGAAAGACCACATAACTCAAGGATTTCTACAAAGTTTACAAAGGTTTTATCTTAAGGCTGCTAAAGCTGTTCTTAGCATTTGGTATCTTAGAACTTTCATACATGTATTATCTAATCTTCAAAGTATTATCCTTGTAACTGGTTTATTCTAAGGGCAGCTGTGACCCCCAGAAGTTGGAAGGCACTAATCTCACATCACAAGAAAAGCCAATCACAGAGGTAGGGTTAGTAGTCAAAAGGGGAGCTGGCCAAGAAGTTTCTAACTGCATGCTTTCTATAAATGAAAAATTCGCTGTCCTGAAAGTAAAAATTTCTTCTTGAAGTATTGATAGAAACTGTTTATTTCTAATTATTTGCCAACTCTGAAACACCTCAAGCTTGTCCTGCTATGTTTAACATGGAACAAATTAATGGGGTGCTGGGACTCTGCTGGGACAACCTTTGCTTTAGGAGTAGTGAAATAATTTTATGAAATGTCTTACATGGGAATAAATTACCTTAATTTGATAATTACATTGATAATTAAATTGATAATAATAATACCATCTTCTTTTCCATCCACGTTTTCTCTCTTAACATTATCATCAGTATTTGAGATTATGCTGCCTCTCTGGGGCACAAGGTGGTCCTGGCATAGCACGCTTGACAAAAAAACCCCAAACCATCAATATTGTAAATGAAGTTTTCTAGCTGACCAGAATCAGTGGCTTTGGTAATTTGACACTACAAATATTTTTATTGTCTCATTTTCTCCTGTTTAAAGATGTCACATAGCAACACTCAAAAATCAAACGTCGTGTGGGTCACACCACGTGAAAGCAAGCATCATCGCCCATCCAAAAAGTGGAGACTGGCAACATTTTAAGTCAGTTTACTTGTAAGGACACATTTGATTTCAATGCTGTTAGTCAGAATGTAAGGCTCTGCACCTGCATTTCATATAATCTTATTTTTCAGTATGACTTAACACTGTTTTTTCCCCAATGATATATATAATATGCAATAATAAGTAACAACAACTTCAGATGCTAAAAAAACAATCTGTGAAAGTTGGATGCTGCCTGTAGAAAGATACTGGAAAGAAAAGAGTATAGAAGAGGTAAGAAATTAACTGATAATACTTGAAACACTTATTACAAGTAACTGCTCAGTGAAACAGGTTCTAAAGTCTACCTTTCAAGACCTGGTAGCATTTGTATAGTAACTACATGGATCTTGGTTTCCTCTAGGCCTCTAAAGTGCTGAGGAAAAATCTTTATCCTATTTTTTTATACTATGTGGCAGCTTACTAAAATTATATTTTCAGAGAAAAAAAGCATGAGGGGATGTGCTATTCCCAAAAGGGTGAGATATAGAGGCATGTGTCATTAATTATTGTCAAGAACTGAGGAGTACCTAGCACAAAGAATGGGGTAGCACTAGAAGATGCTTGAGCTGCTGAGATTTGAACCCTGCCTGTTTCATATCCCACACTTCTGACTGGGAATAGTCCCTCTTGCTTGCTCTTCCCTGAGTCACACATGAATTGTGTCCTGGAGAGTGCTCGTTTGCATGAGACAAAGCTGTGGCAGAGAATTGCATTACAAACACAGAGTTAACAACAATTAGCAATTTGGAGCTGTCACTGGACAACTATCAGCTCTTGTTTGAACTTTTTTACTAGTCATTTTATACAGGATGTCTCCAGAAAAGCTCTGGCAATTTGCACTAGAGCAATTAGAGAAGAGGAGACTGACAGGTGACCTCATCAATGTTTATAAATATGTAAAGGGTTTGTCCCAAGAGGATGGAGCCAGGCTCTTCTTGGCAATGTCCAATGACAGAACAAGGGGCAATGGATGGAAGTTGAGGCACAGGAAGTTTCATGTAAATATGATGAAAAAAAATTTCACTGTGAGGGTGACAGAGCACTGGAACAGCTGCCCAGGCAAGCTGTGGAGTCTCCCTCTCTGGAGATATTCAAAACTTGTCTGGATGTGTTCCTGTGTAATCTGGTGTAGGTGATCCTGCTCTGGCAGGGGGGTTGGATCTTTCAAGGTCCCTTCCAGCCCCTGAAATTCTGTGATTCTGTGATTCAAGAAATTGCTGTCTGGAGCCATCTGTGTATGGCCTTTTATCCAGAAATACAACCATTTCCCACTATAGAGGCAGCAGAAGCACACACGTACCACCATCATTTTCAATAAATATGCCAGGTTATGTGCTGGCATGACTAACAAATTGGAATGTCTGCTCTTGCCCTCTTGTTCTGGCTTTTGCAGGATGGCCAGTAACTCCTGCCAGAAGGGCAGGATATAGCAATTCCTTCATCCCCTGTGCCTTGCTGCTGGGCATGACAAAGCCATCTGTCATGGGCATTAGTTTCACTCTGCCCTGTCTGTAAATAGGGATAATAGCATTGCCATTGCTTTACCCTTGGAGTATGATGTTGTCTGGAGGCTTTCCTGGAAGACAAGCTAGTTAGCTGCTCCGTTGCATCACATAATGGGTTTTGGGCATTGTCACAAGGACATTGCATGGAATAGCAATGAGGCCAGTAACTGCTACAAATGACTGCAAGAACCAATTCTATGTAAGACAAAAATTTCATGGAAGAGATGCATGAAATATTAGCTAGTGCTTCTGTGACCACTGGAACTAATGACACCTAGTGTCCTCTGGTTATGTGTGTTATGGCTGATTGGCTTTGCTGCTGGAGCTTTTCCCTCAGAGTGAGGATAAACAAATAATTCCTCTCTTCCACCTCACGTCCTACTGTCATGAAATCAGTAGGTATTTTATGTCTTTGAGACTGTTACCCCTTTGTCACCATGGCTAGCATTTTCAAAAAGGACTTTATGGGGAAAAAACCCAAACAACACCAAAAAACCCCACCCCAACCTCCAAGCAAAACAATCATGCTAGAAACTGGAGTACAAACAGTATCTTAGATGTAAATAAATGGAGGTACTTACTGCCATCATAATTGAGTGTTGCAAATTTGGCTTGTTTCTCTGCACAGCCAGCACTGTTGCACACTCTCATTTGCAATTCATACCAGGTTGCCTCCTGGAGGTCATACAGTATGTAGGACTTTGACAGGGATGTCCGCTGCGCAGTTGTCCAGACTGTTGTCCCAAATGGCCTGTACTCCAGGGTGAAGGAGGTGATGGGGCAGCCACCATCATTCCAGCCTATCAGGTTCAGCTTCACTCTTGTGGTGTTGATGCTTGCAAAGAGTTCTTGTTCCTTTGAGAATTGTGGCTCTAGAAGCAATGATGCATTTCAAGTGAAATGCTTAGTAATTACAAATATAGGACTCTCAAAAATACAAAATTAAGAGAGTAATTTCTAGGACAATCTTAACTTCACCTTAAACCCTCTCCCTTCTTAAATGTTTTTTTTTTTTCATACATTGTGCTAGACTCACAAAAGGAAACTTTCAAATCCATGTGGGAAAAAATTATCCCTACATCTCTGTATGGACCTAGCCTGCCCGTTTGCATGGATTGGCATGAATCAACTCATAAATCCAGTGCAGACACTTTGTATCAGCAAATGATCCTTCCCACTGCTCTGCAAAAAACCTGAAGGGTTCAGAATACTGTAGAAGACAGATACATGTGAATATTGTCCACTGGTGCATTAGTCTTCCTTTGAAGCGGAATTAGCCGCAAATTTTTGGAGAGTATATAGGCTTTCATTTCTGGAAAACGACAATTTTGAAAAGCTTGCAGGTAGAATTCAACATTTAAAAATATTAATATGCTGACATTGCACACAATATATTTGAAAATAGTATGCACTTTGAATTTGAAAATTACCTATACCGAGCTATTTTATTCTACACAATATAGCATAACTTATCCATTTGGGGTCTTATTGCCATTCTTGTGCTTTGATGAGATGTGCCAAAATGTACTTTTCTTTTCTAAACTTTACAGGAGTCTAAGAGAAACTGCAGATTCCTGCCATGTGTTGCAAACTATTTCACTTGCCTGTGGTAATAGATGTGGATAGAGATGTTTCTGAAGCACTCGCATGAATGAAAACTACCTAAGCTTTCTAAAACACACAGTACCTGGTTCAGTCTGAAAAGATATCAAAGTAGTTTCCAGGTATATATATGAAGTCACAGAGAAATTCAAGCAGCTGGAAGATCTGCTTTCTCATGAACCATTTAAAATGTTATTTGAAACATACATAACCCTCACACTACATGCAACAAAAATAAGAACAGTCAACTTCTACTTTCCTAAGTGTCCCTTTCTTTGAAGTCAGCAGACTGTTCTCCCTTACCACAAATAATCTCAGTATGAGCACAGCTGATCTTCAGTCTTCCTTGAGCCCCTGCCAGTCATACCATGCACTGCCTACTGCATGCATACCAGGTCTTTGCTGTGCCACTGAACATCAAATGAAATGCCCACCTTGCTGTGGTGTGATGAAGATCAAATTAAATTAATTTTATTATGACACTGATTCCAGATTGGAATATTTCTTACAACGTGTGAAGAAATGCAAGCTGAGGTGATTTTTAGAATATTATTCAAAACTACTGTCTTGACTTCAGGGCAAAACTCTCTAAATTGCCTATTTTAGTGGGTCTGTTGTCAAATCATTCTGACATATTTGCAATGTGCATTCAGAACCAAGGGACCTATTGCTAAGTTAGTCAATAATTCCACAAATTTTTATAGTTTTGCCTTGCAGAGCTTTATGCAAACTTTCACTTTGTTTTTCACATTGTGTTGAAAGGGTGCTACTTGCACAGCTACTGCAATACCAGCTTGGAGCAGAAATAAGACATTGGCTCCGTTTCCTCTGTGTGCAAACATGCTTCCCACCTTCCTTCAACACCCAGACAAACAAACCCCTGTGTTTTTCAGAAGAAAAGAAACAATTTCTTCATGGCAGTAGTAGTAGTTAAAATTGCTACAGCCTATGACAGTGGAGAGATCCCCATTCCAAATATCCACCAACTTATCTCAGATAAAAAAAAAAAAAAGGATAGAATACCAGTTGCTTGAAGTGATTCAAGTCACTTCAAGTCCTGCAGTGACAGCCCCTGCTGTCACAGCACAGAACACAACAAAATGGTTACAAAGTCAATATCAAAATGTTCAAGCCTGTCTTATCAAACCAACATCTGAAGTAGAAGGCAAGAGCTTTAGGTGAGAAAAGGGGATAGAAATGAACATACCTTTCCCTAGTGTTTTGGCCTCAATGATCTCACTGATGCGTCCTGGTCCCACTCCATTCTGAGCAGTTAAAGTGAACTTGTACCAAGTGCCACACTTCAGTGTTTCTAAACGATAGGACCTCTCGCTAGGGCTAATGGGAAAACTACCCCACTGTTCACTGTTATCTTCAGAATACTGCAAAATATAACCTGGAGGAAAAGCACAGATGGCAATGATAAACATGACAAAAAACTTTTGCAGGAATTTTAAAGACTTAATAAAATTAGAACAATCTCATACACAGGAAGACATGCAGCTCTCCCCTGACTGAAAGATACGGGGCAACACATTTTGCCTACCCATACAGCAGCCTAAGTACCACTTTGATGATGTTTTTAAAGGGAAAAGAAAGGGCTAGACATTTCTAACTACCCTTCAATCAGCAGCAAAGACCAGATGATGAACCTGGAGCCTCAAAACTGAGTGCTTAGAGATTACATGTCTGGAAAATCAAAGAGACTAACTGCCATAATAGCAGAGGGTATGCTGGAAGAAAGTGATTAAATCTGTGACTAAACTATCCCAATGAGAAACTACTACTGAATTTATTTAACAATTTATTGAAAGCTGTGCATATTAAGTTGTGATAGCAATACACATTGTGGTGGTGTGGTTTTTGTTTTTTTCCTTTTGGCAGCCATTCATAATCACATCCTAAAACTATCAACAAATAATAACTTATTACGAAGTTGCGATTAACCTGAATTATATTACCTCGGATAGAACTGCCACCATTGTCTCCAGGTATCCAGGACAGAGTGATAGAGGAAGATGTCGTTTTGGATACTGTGAGTCTTGGCTGGTCTGGTGGAACTAGATGAGAAATAGTTAAAATGAGAAAGTAGGTTCAAGTACTTAGACCTGATCTTAATCCCTTCTAACAGTCATTTATCAAACAAATGTTTGGAGTTGCATAAAAATGCAAATGATTTCTGTCAAAATGTCTGTTTAGCTGACATCTTCAGTTAAGACAAGAACAGACAAGCTCACTTTTTTTTTTTTTAAATTTAATTTTCTACATAATTTTCTCTTTCAATTCTTAACCCTTGCTATTCACTGGATTTTTTTGTATTCATCCTATCAGACCTAAATGGTCTGCTCTGCTACCCAGCCATTATTTTTCATTATATTTTAAATATCTAGTTTTGGAAGAAACAGAGTTTTTAGCAGTGCAAATGATGCCTCCCTCATGCATGTGTTTCCAGGCTATTTAGGGCAAAAATGGGGGTGAAAAAAGTGCATAACAAGAGTTTCTGCCAGTGTAACTGCGAGGGCTAACTGGGCAGCACAAACAGATCTGTGATCAGAGACAGATCCATACCGCTTCTAAATCACATTTTCTATTCCTGGAGGCCATTGATATAAAGACGACATAAATCTGTGAGCAAAGGCTGAACAAACCTGGAAACTCCTCAGTTCTGCTGCACTACATAAAAATTATGGCTGTGTCTAAACTGTGGAACGTAAGAACTGCACAGTATGAAAGGGAAGTGAAAGAGCCCTGCTATCTCCCAACATGTCATCCAGGGTAGGGAGGACTAGGACTGAAAATTGGGACTGGAAATGGGACTGGGAACCGAGACAGATTAGGTTCAGCCTGAGTAACTCCAAATTGCAGCAGAGTTCAGTAGTTGAGTTTCCAGAGCTCAATGTGCTGGAGCAGAGTGTGGCAAAGTCGCCACTTTTCTTTTCATCTTGGTAAATCCATCATGAGCCAAAATGATCACAAGCTGGTTATAGTCTGGAGAGCTAATCCTTGCCTTCTGCCTGAATCATTTATCCAGTCCAGTGGCACAGGCGAGGTAACCAGAACCGTTAACACAGAAACAGTAAGGCCATGGAGGATAGTGTTTGCTAAGATAGAGGGGAAACTTCAAAGAACTAGCTGAATATTTATTAGAGCCCTCAAGGGTAAATATTTGCTAACAGTTCACCCAAGTGTTTTACTTCTGCAATTTTAAGTTCAGAAACTGAAAAGGGGGAAAAGGGAAGTTACGGTTTCAAATACTTTGCACTGCAGTGGTCATGAACAGCAGCACAGCAGCAGTGTATCTACCTTGTTTTGTGGATTCCTTTCTGAAAGACTGTTACTAGAGATCTCCCTGCTCTTCAGAAATGTAGACACAATTGAGTCTTGCTACCTCAAGAACAAGAAGTGAAGCATGGACAGTGTCCATCATGGGAAGAGATCTGAGAAGCAGCAGCAAAGCTGGAATGGCAAGCCAAGGAGGAGAGATGAAAGGGCACTCACACTTTCTCCAGTCATTGCCACTGCAAGTGTGGGTGCTGGTGTTGATGACTGCTGTTGGCAGGGGCTGTCATATCCCTGCCATAGGTACTGCTTGACAGATGCCAGCCCATAAGCATGGCAGGAAGGAAGTTAAAATGCTCTCTCATGTCTAACAGTCTGCTGACAGTTCACTGCCTGCCTTGCCTATGTTTGATGGAGAGCTCTACCTTCAGAGTGAAATTCCAGGAAAATCTCCCAGCTGCAGGTCATGTTCAAGTCATCAGACTGAAAAGAACAAGATGAGTCCTGATACAAAATGGAGGATTCTGGTTTTAAAGCTATGGACTAGTTCAAAGAGAAGTTAATTCTACTGTCCTCACAAGACTAAAGCATGATGAAGAAAATAAAAAATAGACACATGCATATTCTAAAGGAAAATTCCCTATGTGAGATGGATTTTGTCTATTATCCTGACTGACTTGGCTGATTCTATGAAGAGAGACTGCACACATTACATTGTGAAAGATTTATGGTAAAACCTTTCATCACAGTTTCATTCTAGCTAGAACAGATGGTGGTTCCACATATTACATGCCAGTTTTTTTTCTGTCCCTTAGGGAAGTAATATTGATATGCTTTTAGCTACTGCAGTTCAATAACAGCAAGGATACACCATTATTAAAGTACTTAGTGAAATATAAATATGAGGTTTCTATCTGATAGTGTTTTCTCTCTCTACTTCCTGTTGTGGTCATGCTTCAGCTCTTCATTGCTGAAGAGCACCTTTAGGCAATGCTGAATTGTAGGCAATTTAATGTACACTATGGTGTTTGCTTCAAGGCTTAGTGGAATGGTTTATGCAGAGCAAGTTGGACTGTAGCTGAAAGAGTTCTGTGTTCTCATGTTTGCACTGTAAGTTTAGACTGCATATCAAGGGACAAAGGACACAGCATGGCCCATATTTCCAGCTCAGTTAATTGCTTCCCCTGGTACAACAACTTGTGGTCATTTCAAGCACTCTTAGATCTACTTTAGTATAAATAAGCAAAGGAATCTCCTGCATAGCAAATTCTTGGTGTGTGAATGCATGCTTTCCTTCACACCTACTGTTAATGTGCATTCCTATATTGTCATTGCTTTTATACATATCAGAAAAGAAATGGATACATTATATACAGTCAAAAGCACTTAAAAAGTAGCTGGTAGTATGAACTAGTTGAGAATGTACTGGTGTTTAATTTTAAATGCTTCCTCATTCATCATCAATAAAATGTCACTCTTGCATAATGAAATTTCTGTCCAAGGGCTTAATACAGAGATATATTTCTGTTAGTAACTTTCCAGAAACTAAAGTAAAAGTCTTCAGCTCTTTCTGAATTTTGGAATGTTTAAATTATACATATAATATTTGTGAGGAGAAGGCATAAGTTGATGCTTTCTGTGCAAAGAACTGGAAGAAAACTGGATGCAAATGCTCAGTTGTCAATCCTAAAAAAGCTTGCATGGAGACTTAACTGCATGTGAATCATTCCATCAAAACCAATACATTTGTCATATCATAAACTGTTGATGGCTGAGTCAGCATGACCTGTACAATAATGTATTTATTAATTTGGAAGAATGAAATTGGTATTAACACAGATTAATACCAATATTTTACATATACCTGCAAACAGACATACCTATGCATTACCAGCACATAGTAGTTAATAGCTGTGATAACAATTTCTGAGATAGATTCATTAGTCTTACCTTGTACCTGCAAATTCAAAATTATTTCATCTGATCCCCAGTTGTTACTGGCCACACAACTGTAATATCCAGAGTCTTCTGCTTTCACAGTACGGATGACAAAGCTGCCATTGCTAAAGATGCTTCTTCGCCCATCAATCATCACTAGACTGGGTGTCCCGTTACTACCTCACAGGAAACAAAGTGCATACATTAAAGAAGTTACAATCAAAATTACTCAGAATTGGATTTGATTTTCTGTTTGGTTTGTTTTGTTGTTGTTGGAGCAACTGAGAGTGGAAAGAAAGAAAACTGCAGGGGGTGGGGAGAGGGGTAGAGCGGGAGGTGTCCTCCTTCACAGAATCACAGAATCTTTCTAGAATTGAGGGGCCCAGAACTGGACACAGTACTCAAGGTGTGGCCCAGCCAGTGCTGAGTACAGGGGCACAATGACTTCCCAGCTCCTGCTTCAAGATACATAGAATACACAGAATAAACCTGGCCACACCATTCCTGATACAGATCAACACCTTCTTCCAACTTGGTGTCATCTGCAAATTTACTGATGATGGACTCAATACCCTCATCCAGATCATCAATAAAGATACTGAACAGGATGGGGCCCAGCCCTGATCCCTGGGGGACACCACTAGTGACTGGCTGCCAACTGGATGTGGCACCATTCACCATAAATCTCTGGGCTTGGCCCTCCAGACATGTACACTGTATTCCACAGTACAACTCAATGCATCAGACATTTTCCTTTCTCAGGCTAGAATTATTTGGTGGGCCTGGAGTTAAGAGGAAAGACTCTTAGGTTTTGTGTTTTGAATGTTTACCTTCATAACTTTATGAACATAATGTTTACCAGTTCTTCATAACTCTTTCTCCTTTCCAAAACCTTCTAATAACTATAGACAACTAGTTTCAGTTCAAGGAATTTCTGAAGTCCTTGTCTACTGTGAAAAAGGATCTTCTCCTTCCTGATGCAGTCATCCAGGATCATCTGCACCATGAACCTCATGATTTTAAGCAAACTGGCTTTATTTGAGCTATACATTTAGTTGCTGGTTACCTATCCTTCATCCATTTGACTGTTGGTGTTGGGTCTCCCACGGCTTTGCAGGGGAGGACAATGTCCTTCATCCAAGGAGTTGTCACTGTGCCACTGAATGTCAAAATCCTGGCAGGAGCTGAGCAAGAGAAAGCAAGAAAGACTGAAATTAGGTGTTCAGTCATACAGCCCTTGGAAAAACCCCCACAGATATCCAGATTTCAATGTGGAAAACCAACTCCAAAGAGTTGCAAGCTGCACCTTTAGAAAATTAATGCCTTTTAACTCATAATATCAGCTATTTATTCAAGCACAAATATTCTAGTTTTAGTATCTGAAAGACAAGTAACTAAAAGAGAGATGAAGACTGGAAGAGTCCTTGTGGAGAAAAAGAGTAAAACTAGTTTTTAATACACTTTAATGACTTTTTATATTTCTTAGCAGACAGTACAGATGAAAATTATGTCCAAGGGATGCTTCTCTCCAAACTTGCAGCAGAAATTGTGCATAACAGACCAGTATCTTAAAAAAGATATATTATTGGCACATCACTGTTACAACAGATATAGCATTAAGAAAAATATACCTTCATGTATGTGTTAGTACATTGCAGAGTGTATCTGAAGTCCACAAATTTGAACAAACTTTTATGTCAGTTTAATTTGTGTTGGCTCTCATCTCACCTCAATATATCAATAGAAATACCACTCCTGTAGTTTCAGTTTATCATATACATGTACAGTAGGGGTAAGTTAGAGTTTTGTTGTATATTATTAAATAAGAATGACCCCTGACAGAAATAGATGACTTCTTCTTGGCCTCTCTCTCTATATATTTCAAAGGCAGATGCTGAATACAGACATATGTAATACTTTATTTTCAATCCTGATCTACTTCAGTCAGAATTTATGTTCAGGAATACATTTTGCATCAATTAGAAAAACATGAAAATGAGAGTCAGCATCGACTATAACTGGGTCAGTTCATCTCCAAAAAAAAAATCATGCATAAAAGAACAGGCCTTGAAAAGCTAAGGGAAGTTACTTGAGCAGTCTGCAGGAGGACTTGAGATAATTATAGACTCAATTTGGACCATGTTGCCTGTGTTCTTTTCAAGCATTGCTGAAGACTAAGCTTCTTGAAAGATTTACCTCTGGTCAAAATCTTAACTGAAAACACAAGAAGTATCTGTTTATGATTAAGAGCAATGGGCAAAGTCAAAGTTGGGTGCCTTCCTAACAGCTAAGCATCGACGTGTCCCATCCTGGATATGCAGCAGTTGAAGACTGCTGGCTCCCTCCTGGCAGCCCTGGTGGTAGCCCCAAGAGAAGAATGCTTTAGTGTGTGCTGTTCAGATGAGGTGGTACACCAGAATGATGCAAAGACATTGGTCAGTCAGGAAGTCTCATGATACAGCTTTGTTTTCCACTGTGGCACTCCTAAAAGCATATCTTTCAGAAAAGTTATACACAGGCCTATATTGCTACAAGCCATGGGCTAATCACCCAAGCTAACTGAGAGAAAAATGCTGTCTACCCAGAGACATGGTGTGAAATGCTGACTCGACTGAAGTTAATGTTAGAAGGCTCATTTGTCTTCAGTAGTGCCAGGTTTCTGTTGCAGGGGATGCCTAAGGTACTCATGCCATCTTTAACAAGCAACAGGAGATACTGTCAGCTATGACTACCTATAAAATACGTCTGTAAGCACCTGGACAGCTCCTAGGAGCTGCAGTGCATTCTGAGCAATGGCGCTTAGAGACTTGAATTCATGTTTCATGCAAAATCCCTTTGTAACATGAAACCTGAAAACTCATGTTAAATGAACTATTAATTCTTTTCTCTCTGGATTTTCCTCCTCTCCAGTGTTAATCAAATTATCCATCTATTTTCAGCTGCTGCCAGTTATTTTAGGACAAAGCATACACGATGCAGGAATCCTCTTGAAGCCTTCAGCATGACACAGCACCACTGTCAGCAAACTTTCAGTGATATCACTTTATTTTTAATATTTATTTTCAATGTGAATTCTTCCTTAAGTTATCAATTGAATAACAGGTCTCCAAAGTACAACATTTGTGGTGTAGCTTCCTGGTTTTCAATATCCTGTGTGTGCTATTTTACAGTGATGCGTGGAAGTAGCCTCACAGAAGCCTAAGCTAGGGGCAAGATTGCAGACTGCAACACAAAATTGCATATTACAAAAGCATACCATACTCTTTTTGAGAAAGCACTCACAGCTTTCTATGGATTAGTTTATACCTTTCATGTACTGAGTGCTTTTATAAGGGATGGTAAAACAGCATGCAAATTCTTAATTCCAGTTTTCACTATAGCTTAACTTCTAGAAATGTTCTGAGACTACCAACAAGTGCACAAACAAAAGAAAATTAACAAAAAGCAATGTCTAGTGATTCTTCTGAAGTAATAGGCTTGAAATACTAATGGGCATTCATGAGGATAAAATTCTTTAAATCTCACAGATCTCTTGCTTTTAAGCCAAGGGAGCTTTATGCAGCATGTGGAGAATTGAGCTGCAGGGCTTACCTCTTTGCTATCAAAGCTACCCACATGCCTACTGACTGCCCTCGAGCCTTACTTCAGATGGCATGGCACGGGATTAGGACTGTGACTGTTCCTTTTGTTTGCAAATTGCCCAATCATTAATTGAAGATAAAGAAGTGTCTTCACAGAACACTGCACTCTTCTATGCTAATGAAGTTTTCTGCATGTTTGTTGAAAATATGATGCCTAATGCCTACATTTGCTGTCAGAGAATAAGAAATTTTTGCAAGAGGCCAAATCACACTTTTTTTTTCCTTTCTTTCCCCCCACCCCTTTTTTTTTTTTTTGTTCCCTTCTTTTCATAGAGAACACATACACATTTTGAAGGTAAATTGTACAGGGACACTGAACAGGGGCTACAACAGTTCACTGCAGCTCAGTGTAATCCAAACACAAGAGTCAGAGCGAATACCCTGTGTCAGGAGTTTATTTCATTTACTTTCTCACAGAAAAATATCCTATGTATTCCAGTGTGCTGAATGCATGAAAGAAACAGATCAAAAGGGTCTGTACATTATCATGTGAGCTGCACGTTTAAAAACATTAAACATACAAACCAACACAGGCTAGGAGACAAATCTGTTCAACATTAATGCTTGAGTAGTCTACAAGAACAGAGGAAACCCAACATTAAAGTCAGAGAGTTCTCCTCAGTGAATCAGACTATCATGAGTCTAGATCTGTTATTATCGTGTTGCTGGCAAATGCCACTCTTCATTAATCATGGTCAGGAAATAAGAGGAACAAGATGCATGTAAGGTTTTCTGTCTTTTAGGTCTATTTGATAGGCTAAACCCATAACTTTCAAGTCAGTAGCAAAGCATAATTTGGGGAGGAGTGGCATAGCCTGCCACATGGAGACTGAACTTTCATTGCTGTGACTATTTTCTGTACATGGAGTTTTTTGTTTATTTTTGTCAGTTAATTACAGAGGATAGGAATTTGTTCTGAGAAATGAAGTCACTAAAGAAAGAAATGTTAACTTGAATTAAGCTTTCATTTAAATTGTACTATCCATTTCACATCAACCCCCAATCTAGACATTCTCATTGTTCTCAAAGGGGTTCTTAAAGGGGTTATTATTAAGTTGACATAATTCAATTCAAAGTTAACTCTCATTAGCTGTCATAATGGTATCATTACTTGGACAGTTACTGTGAAATAAGTGGAGAAAAAAAGGAGCAGACTTCACAACAATGGCCCATAGGACCATTTTGCACTGGGGACTTGTGGCAAAACCAGACTATAACTGTTTCTAACCATGTAATGTGCAACTTGCTTCAGAGGTACTGGGGGGAGAGAAAGGTCTTCAGGGCTATTAGCTCTGCCCACCCTTCATTGTGCATCCACTGCCCTTATCACTGATTAGCACTTGCTCACAGCTCTCTGAAAAGGCCCAGTGATGCATTCATACAGGAAATATTGTACATGGTACAATAATTTCTAACTTGGCTGCATCCAAAGTCCATAGCATTGCTATCTACCAGTACTCCTAGTGCTCATCAAAATCTCCACGAATGGATTATTCATCACTTTTTCAGTCCTAAGGGCATAAAAGAGAGGATTGTCTTGATCATCATTTGATACTAACTTTATATTGGATACTAGTAGAACTAGTAGTGATACTACTTTATGACTACCAGTCAATATTGGAGGCATTCTACCATCATTCAGAACAAAGTCTTGTTCACAATGACTTGACTATATTGAAGTAATCGATTATTTTTCTTTGGAGTCCCCTTGTCTTTTCATACAAGCTATTTTCAAGTTCACTTATTTGTTGTCAGGGATTGTGATAAATAAACTTTGGAGAAGCAAAATAAATTCCAGTTTCTGGTGAGCTTGTGCAGTTTAAGTACACATGGGTCACTTTGTAACATCTGTCTTTTAGGCAAACCAAGAGCAATCACAAACTACATTTTCTCATAACTACATTTTCTCCTAATTAGAGGTACCTGCAAACTCTGCATAGTTCTATGCCTATCCTGTATGCACAATTTTTTTTTTTTTTAATGCATAGGATATGAAGAAACAGAACTTCTAGTGCATTATGTGCAGGGGTCTCTGCACACCTCTGAGTTTGCCTGCAGCCTCAATCTATTACCATTACACCATGTTGTTGTTTAATTGGTTTTGTTCTTATTCAAGCATCTATTTTTATGCCTATTTTTGTGTTTTTTTTCCTTTTCTTTTTTTTTGCTTCCTTTTCATTGCCACACATTTATTACACACAGAAAACATCTAGTTAAAAACCAGTAGCACACTTGAAACCATTGCCATTTCCCTGAGGTGTTTTATTCACAATCCTGTTTCACAGATGTCCTTTACACTCATCGGATACTAGGGGTATCATAGGATACTAAGATACATTACTACACTCTTAGCCATATGACTGACAAATTAACAGGCTTATAAAATTGTGAAGTCAATTAAATGCATCTAACTTTGCAACTCTAGGAACCCATGCAATACACCATTCATAGTGGCGAATCATGGAATGAAAGAATGGCTTAGGTTAGAAGGAACCTCAGACATCTTCTACTCCAACTACATTACTGTGGCCAGGGATACCTCTCAACTAGCCTTGGTTTTCCAAGGCCTCATCCAATCTGGCCTTATATACATCCAAGAAGGGGACATCCACAACCATTCTGGGCAACCTATTCCAGAGTCTCACCACCCTCATACTGAAGAACTTCTTCCTAAGATCCAGGCTAAACCTACTCTCCCTCAGCTCCAAACCATTCCCCCTTGCCCTATTGCTTGACACCCATATGAATCATGCAGTCATAGAATCCTAGAATCAATCACAGAATCATAGAATGGTCTGGATTGGAAGGGACCACTGAAAGTCATCTAGTCCAAGCCCATCTGGAGTCAGCAGGGGCATCCTCAACTAGATCATGTTGCCCAGAGCCCTGTCAAGCCTCACTTTGTGTATCTCCAGGAATGGGGCCCCAATCACCTCCCCAGCCAATCTGTTCCAGTGCTCCACCACACTCATAGTAAAGAACCTGTTCCTAAGATCCAGTCTAAATCTGCTCTTCTCTACTTTGAAGCCATTGCCCCTCACCCTATCATTACAGTCCTTTGTAAACAGTCTCCCTCATGCTTCTTGTAGGCCCCCTTCAGGTACTGGAAGGCTGCTATTAGGCCTGCCTGAAGCCTCCTCTTTTCCAGGCTGAACAATTCCAGGTCCATCAGCCTGTCTTCATAACAGAGGTATTCCAAACTTCTGCTCATTTTTGTGGCCCTCCTCTGAAAAGTCCCCCTCCAGCCTTCCTGTGATTTTTCCAATTTGCATGGGAAAAAAAAAGTTATAGACCACATGTGGAAATTGAGTACTGATGGGACTCTTCTCACTGCTGTCTTAATCATGAAGTCTCTATTTCCAAGCTAAGGTGCTACAGTGTTGTAAGCATCACATCTCACAGTACACGTACGGCAGAGATCATAGGCCCAAGCAATATCTTTTAGCAGAATAATTAATACAGCTAGAAAAAAATACACCAGATTTAAGGCACATTATCCCTTCTTCATATCTGAAATAGAAGCAGCAAATTTCAAAGGTGATGCAAGTTGAGAACAATTGTTCAGAGTTTAGATATGCTAATCAGACTATTTTATGCAGAGGATAGTACTTACGGAGTACACAAGAGACATTAGTAAGGAGAGGAATGATAAAGAACCTATCTTGTACGGCAAGAAAGAAAAGAGACACATACAGAAGGAGAGGGGGATCATCTGCAAACCTTCTGCACTCAACAAAAGAAGTTAAAAATTGCTCCAGAAAGCAATTTATTTCCTTCTATGGTAGGTGGGATGAATTACCCCCTAGAGGAGCACGTCATTCTCTGCTGACTACAGCAAAAGCTTGGGCAATTAGCTGAGAGTTGTCATCTAACTTTTGGAGAGAACTAAAGTTACTCCTGACAAATCCCACTCTCGGTAAGCAGAGGCATAAAGAAGCCACGTGCCAATTATAACAGTAATTAGCATTGTAAAGTTCAGGATTGCTTTAACAAGTGCTGTCACTATACCTTTAGCTAGCGGTTCCACAGTGATAATCTCGCTGCTGTTGCCTCTTCCCGCAGCAGTCACTGCTACCACCCAGACACTGTACTGGCGATTCCGGCTCAGGTTGGGGATTCTGTAGGAAAATGAGTCAGGAGAGGCTTCAAACTCGCTGATTACCTGTGGTGGGAGAGACAAATATTTCCAGACTCAAATAAACAGTATTTTGGAGAAAGACTGCTAACCCGAGTGTTGCAAAGCCTGTTACCTCAGGGTACCTGGAATAGCTCTGTCGCTCCGGACACGTGGCAGATGGCAATAAACAGAGCAGACATAACAACTTGTTGCAATCAATTTCTATTCAGTGAATTTGGGACTGTATCTTCTTTACAAACTGTTGTTTTGGGTTTTTTTTTTCAGATTAGGACTTTTATGTATCTGTTTACTTTTATGGGGTTGGATAAACAATTTAAGTGAACATATTTGACAAATTTTTACCATAAATAGTTCTAAGAAACCAATTTCACTTTGCATAAAATTTTCCCAACAGAGGATCTGCTGTGAATCCTGGAGTCTACTGCTTGAGACAGTCTTTGTTCACCTAAAATGATTGTGCTGCTCTTCCTTATCCCTAGGTTTGGTGGCTTAGTTTTGCAGTAATGGAGTTAATCAAGAAATAAAACCATATTCTGTAATAGAGTGTTCAAACTCCTCCCAAGTCTAGTTTTGTTTAGTCACAAAATTGCTTCCATTCAAAGAGTACCATCAGAAGACCACCTCAGATATTTAGCTGCATTAACAGGGAAGGACAAGCTCTGGAAGAAATGCCAGTGATGTCTATTCTTGCACAGTCACTCAAGTGCCTTGGATGTGGGCTGCAGTAAAGACAACTGGCTACTATGCAGTATTTGCTAATTGGTGAGGTGTTCTGCAGTCTGCTAAAAGCAAACTGTGTGACGAAAGCTGCAGAGGAATATATAGACTCCACTAAGGGGACATGGGCTTTAGGCACTTCAGCACATCCTCCATCAGTCTTGACTCCTAGGTGGAGGAGAAGGGAAACCTCATCAGCCTCGAATGGTATTACAATGTTCAATGTAGCCAGTTTTATTTCTGACACAGGCTTTGTGATTCTCATACGTAAAAATAGAGCGGTAATGAACCATTAGCATGAATAATACTCACTTCCTTGTGCAATACTGAGCACAGTAATGGCTAACTAACACCAGGCTAAAAATAATTAGAACATTAATGACATAGAAAAGAAGGTTTTACTAGGAACCAGCATTAAAAATAATATATCAGTGTAATCTAAACTTGATTCAGGCTGACATAAAGTGTGCAAAGACGCTCTTTGATATACAAATATCTGCTGGTGATAAAGGCCAACTTCATCTGATTAGCATTTCAAAAAGCAGGTTGACCTGAAAGAATTGGAATATATAGTCCTTCAAAGTGAATTCCAAATAACTTAGAGTTGTTTCTGAGACATCATTAAACACCTCTCTAGTGTAAGCTGGCAGCCAATTTCAGCTACCAAATGGGTTGCTCTATTTCTCTGTTCTTGAGCTGGCATTTCCTATAGCCAGAGGAAGAGAGGAGTTCATGTCATCTCACTTTTGAAATCTAGAGCAAAACCTAGAGCTAAGCCAGTTATTTTGACTCACTGGAGAGGCTGCACTGGGTGCTTGGTGTCATGGTTTTAGTTGATTAGATAGTGTTGGATGATAGGTTGGACTCAATGATCTCAAAGATCTTTTCCAACCTGGTCTGGTCTGGTCTATTCTATTCTATTCTATTCTATTCTATTCTATTCTATTCTATTCTAGACTCAATGCAAGCCCAAACAGAGACCTTGCCATGCTTTCTAGCTCATTACTTCTGTCAAAATGCCACGTCGGTTTGTCCCATATAGCAAGTGTTTGCCTGGGTTTCCACTTCTGATATGAAGAGGTGAGTGCAGGCAGACACTTCTATTACTATAGGAAATATTACAGCAGGTTTTGAGAAATGTCTGCCTTGACATTTACACAAGAGTATTGGACAAATGCCCATAGCTTGACAGACTGGATCTTTGTGAGGTCATACATAAAAATTAATGCATTGATCATGGCACTGTGGTCTGAATTTTAATATTCATAAGGCAGCATTTTCTAGGGCTAATTTGAAAGTCAAAAAAGGAAGGCTGTCTCTGGCACTTATGCTCTACTCATTAATGCAGCTATCTAGCACAAGGTACCTTTAAACCACCTATTAACATGAGACATAAATGCAGCATTTTGGAACAGCTAATCATTACAGACTTTCTTACTGCTAAACTTTTAATTCCACCAAAGACCAGACCAGTTAAATTTACACTGATTTTTCCATGACTCTCATGATTTATGAAACGAACATAGAGCTGCCTTTGGAAGTCACTCCTAATACTGCAGATTTCCACTTGAAATGCTTCACTCCTCTACTTCCCTCTACAATGGTAGAGACTGGTACAGTCAGACAGACATATATTCTATGCATAACTGCTAAATACAACTCAGAAAAGTCTATGTTTTGTTTGTGATATGGTGAGCAGCTAAGTAGCAGAGGAAAACCTCAGCCTTGAAGCTACAGCACTGGCACTGAGTGCTCCTGCTTAGAGGCCTGAAATTAAAGATAAAAATTAAAAAAAAAAACAACACCACAAAACCCTGCAAAATTCCTTTGGTTCCTTGTGATCAGCTAGAAAAGTAGGCAAAGCCGTCTCAAAACGGGAGAGCTTTCTCTTTTTGGAACTCCAAAGACTGAATAATCACAGACTTTTCTTCTGTAATGCTTTTAAAAATGCTTTGTCTTCCTTTCTTTTGCCCACAGGGAACCAGAATCATTCACACACTTACAACTGTAGCTGTTCCAAATATAAATTCAGTTGTCCGTGGAATTAACTGATTAACTGAATATGGTAAAAGGATCTTTATTAAATTAATTATTCTTCTTAAAACAAACTGCTATAGCATATGATATTGGTTTCTAACTGGTTAAAATACTCCTTTTGTTTCCTCAGCTACATTCCCTTTTAAACACTTGGGGATGCTCCAGAGTGAAAAAAATAAATTGATTTTACTTTTAATTTTTGCCTGTCTTTTCAATTAGACTAACATGCCAGAGACTTTCATTACACAAGAATTAAAAAAAGAGAGCTTTGTCAGCAAAGAGAAGATTAAACAATTGAAACAAGAATTAATTTAAAGGAGTGTCACCTTGTCACACCTTGGTCTTTACATGTGCCAGTATGAAACATACACTTCTACTTTATCCCCAAAGAAGTAACATAATTGCACAAAGATTTCCCCCCCCCAACTCCTCTTTTTATTCAGCTTATAGATGATGGATTAACTTTTGTTCTGTCTTAAGCTCACTGTCTAGGAAACACAGACAGAACCAAGTCTCTAAAAAGGCAGCAAGGGTTGTGAAGAATAAAATGAAATCTAAGTCATTTATTAGGGTGCAGACAACCTATTTCCCAAACCAGGCAACAGCAAGAATTGCCAAGAAACAGCCATTGCAGGGAACATTATTTTCCTCTGATGCAACTTCAGTTCTCTTGATGTACATTGTTCTGTATGCTTTGAAGCGGTATGCCATCTCCTGGCATTTCTAACTCCTTCAGAAAGCAATTAGATAGGTAATGTGCATAAACTCAGAACACTCTGTCTGTTTTTCTGTTTCATTTGCAGTTTTTAACCCTGCCTGGGAAAGCTTCAAGAGGATACTTTGGGAAATAAAATGTGTTTGTAACAAATTTTCAAGTATCAGGCAGCATTTACTGTGGACTGGAAGTGTATTCAGTCAAAACAAGCCTGAATCTTGGCTACAATTACATCTACAAAACGTTTAATGTAAGAGAGGCACATGGAAGCTCTCTATCTCCTTGTTCACTTCACGTTTCAAGAAAACTTGGGAGGTGATCTGAGAAAGCTATGCAGAGACTTTAAGGACAAGAGTGGAAAACAAGAAACACCTCAAGTTTCTGATGCTGTTTGTGAAGTAAGAGCACAAAAAACTTGGCTGCTTGTATATTGGCTGCCTCAACTTGAAAATTAAAAAAATATACATATATATATATATATACACACACACACACAACCTGGAGTGGCACATGTTTTCACTATGAATTTAAGTATAAAATTTGGCCATAGCATCATCTGAAAACAGTACTGGAAGGACCCTGGGAGTTTACTCAGTGATAGCCTTCTTCTTCAAACCAGATTCAATTATATCTACATAAATTTGGGCAGATGTTTGTCCAATCTAATTTTGAAGATTTAGAATAAATGGAGATTTTGCAACTCCCTAAGCTGCAAGACTTATTCTGTTTCTTAACTAATCTTACTTGAGTTTCAAGCTTGATTACTCAAGCTTGAATTTCCTGCTGCAGTTTAAGCCCATAGCTTCTTTTGCAGTTTATAAAGAACATGGAGAATAGTTTATTACCTTTATCTTTGCACCAGTCTTTAAATCTACATGAAGTTTTATCATTCTTCTCCCTACCAGTAGTCTTATCTTTGTTACACTTAATAACCCAAATGCTTTCAACTTTGTCCAGAAATCACTTTTTTTTTTTTTTTCTCTAACCATTTCTGTAGTAATATTTGTTGTTATCCCTTGAACTCTCAAATAATGGTCCATAGCCTTCTCAAATACAGTTTCCAAACCTGTTTTCGACATTGGCATTTGGCTTTTATACAGGATTATAAAGACAGTTAATGTTCACCTTGGGATGCACAATAACCACAAAAACCTGTTCTGAAGAATCTAAGCAATTGCTCTCTACACAGTACTTTTGTAGGTGGATATTCTTAGTACCCATTGTTTTTGCACTTACCCATGCTAAATTTTATCTTTTTTCCAGACCAATGTCCCAGTTCATCAAGATCTGTCTGAATCCTACTTCTGCCCCCAATATATTTGCTATCCCTACAAGCTTTCTACCTCCTACAAATTTAACAGGCACTCTCATCATTTTATTATCGAAGTCACTAATGGAATCACTGAAAAAAAGTGAATCTGGGAGAGAACTATTTCCACTGCTCCCTCCTGCCCATGTCAACAAATCACTGGTTTCATAGCCTTCCAGTTAACAATCAGCTTTATATGTAGCCTGAGGTGTCTCTGTGAACTCATGTTTGCCTAGCTAGGTTTCTCTCACTAAACATGCATCCTCCGGGCTTATCTTCACTGCTAGACGGGGGAGAGCCAGGAATTGTGTTGAGCACACCACTCTAATAATCCACATAACATTTTAATTTGAGCTCTACCTCAGTTTTTCACTGCTCTATGAAACAAACAAACAAACCAACCAACCAAAACAAAACCTAAAAAATCCACAACCAAACATCTGCCTTAGAGGTGGTAATGCTAACTGGCATAGACAGATGTCAGGCAATGTCACATACTCTTGGGGCCAGGTGCTGCCTCTTTGCCCTTGTTTAATCAGCAGTATGGATGAGGTTTACAAAGAGCACTTGAGTCTCATCAGTAATGAAAGTAAATTTTTAGTTCTACAAGGCTAAACCACAAAGATTTCATCTTTTTGCATAACACCATAACAGAATTGTCTGTGCTGCTCTATCTTGGCATTTGTTGTTCTTGGAAATGACATTTTATTGTCTGTTGGACTGACAAAATATCCTGTAATGGAGGCTACAAGAAGCTGTTTCTACCTGGAAGAAAATTGGGTTATGAAACCAATCCATTTCTGTGTTTATAGAGAATGAACTTCAAGTTCTACATCTCTGCACAGAATAGACAGACCACTGATGTGCCCCCTCAGTGAACTCTCTAAAGATGTGAAACTCTGCTTAAGGTCATGGACGAGTACTTTTCTGCAGGACTGTTGGCTTTTGCCTTGCTTTCTTTCATAGCTGAACAGACTGTGAAAGCTGCAAATAGCCATCAATCCTGAACCACAGTTTTCAGAGAGATTCTGAATACCGTGGCTTCTGTTTGGGTCTTGTTATTTTGGCTCATGTTTTGAAACATGGCATCTGTTTTTCACTCAACACTGTTGAAGATAATTGCTGAAAACAGAAGCTGTGCACAAAACAGAATGCAGCTTCTGCATAAAACCTAATTTTTTAATTTCCCCCCCCCCCCTTAAATATGGAACTAAAATGCTAGAAAGTGCAAGCTGGAAATTTTGGAAGCAAGAGAGTCAGTTTCCTGCCTTCCCACCTGCAGGAAAATCTTGCCAACCTGTTTCCCGGAATTACACCTGGAAGATATTCCAGTGCCTGGACTTCCAGGTAGCCCACATAGTCAACAGCGTGTTGCTTGGGAGCCACTGATGTACACCCCCTGCTTGCCCCTTTGTAGTAACTCAGTCCATCAGTACCCTGAGGCTCATGCTCATGGAAGCACCATGTAGCATCATGGGCTGGTGGCCATGGGAACTGCTTCCTTTGGTGACCCCACAAAACCACCAGGTTTGTTCAGAGCATTTCAGTCAGCTCAGAGATTATATTCAATGCGTCCCCTCTATGATAGAGACGGGAATAAGATGAATTCAAGCCTGCTAAAATGTGCTGCATGTGACACTGAGGACTTACAGTTAGACTATATTGATATTACCTGTATGTGAAATTAGGTAGTGAGACAAGGCTAGAGTTTTATGAAAAAATCCATTTCAAATTTGTTTTAGTAGGGCTTTGTAAGACCTTTTAAAATTCCTATAAAACAGCACATCCTCAGAATTAATTTGTATTCTGTCACAGCTCTCCTGAGACCTGTTCTATGACAAAAATAAGATAAGCAAAAAAGAGTAAAGCTGACAAAGCAATTAGAAGAATAAACACTCTGTGTTTGGGAGCTGATAACAAAGCTGTGAAATAACTGTGAAAAAGCTGTAAACAGTACATGTGGCTTATTAAAAAGTGCAATTTTTAGTACCATTCAAAATAAGTTTTAAAAATAATCACAAAATTATACATTAGATCTATGCTACATAAAGAACACAAAATGATAAACATAAATATCTTCACATTGTAAGGCCTATGTAGGCACAGCAATAAATACGGCCTGTAGTACAGAAATCAATGAACATATATTTTGAATTCAACCTTACAGATACTGCTGACTCTAAACAAGCTCCCATTCGTGGGTAACTTTATCTGCTTAGCCAACTTCTGCCAGCTACCTCTTCCCTCTTTTAAAAGAAACTTTCAGCATCCCTTGAATCAGTGAAGCCTCTATGCTGTGTAACAACAAATAACTCCTGAGTTATAACTGCCTTTGTTCTATTTTCCATACCTTTTATTCAAGTATTTAAACTGCAGAGAAAAGTATGATGCAAATCTGCCTCACATTGAGTTAGAATTTGGACAGAACCTATACAAAATCAAGACAAGAATTGTGTCTGCTGGAAAGAATTTTCTGGAAAAATACCTGGATGCTGGGAATTTATGCCAGCTAATTGTGGTTCTTTAAAGATCTAGTTTCAGACAAGTGTGTATATTTTGATATTGTCCAGTTTAAGATGCAAATCACATGCTTTAAGATAACCACTTATACTTTCTTTAGAGTAAAGGAAGAGAAGGGAAGCTTTTAGAATAAGATTCATCCATCCCAAACATCTAGCTTCTTTCCCTTAATGAAAGGACAGCCTTAAAAAAGCCCAGATGTCTGAAGTCAGGTGAAGTGAATCCCACCTTGGTTCTATAAGTTACAGAAATAAAGCAGAGATGACTCTCTCCTTCTATAGGCCAACCCCCGAACTCTCCTGTGTATGCTTCTTATATGATACACAGTAGTACATTGCAAAAAAAACCAACCCCTAAGTGTTTTCTGGAAGATTCTGCCACTTTTTTCTGGTGAAGAGTTAAAAAACCACACTGTAAGACACCTTCACTAGGGAATCTAGGAGGGTAGATGTTCCCTCAATATGGTGTTCTACAGATTGCTAGAAAAAGGTGCATAGAGATGTGAAACACATGAACAGTCTAGCTGCTGCTTCTGGTTATCCTAAACAAGGACTGATGAGACAGAACACGTGTGAAATGTGTCTTCTGCAGACATCATATGTCTGCTGCTTAATTTGACAGAAGATTAAATCATGTAAGTTTTTGGTGTTTGGGTGTTTTTTTGTTGTTGGTGGTGGTGTTTTTTTTTTTTCATTTAGTGGGCTTAAAGCAATAGCTAAAAATTGAAACAAATATAGAAGTCTAACAGGCTTAAGAGTATGTTTCTCACAGAAAAATTAAGTATACCAAGAAGATTAATAACTCTCGGTCCCAATCAGCCCCAGATGTTAGTCAGTTTCCAACATCAATTATATTTTCAAGTAAATTGACTTGGGTTTTGGCCAGTTCTAAGATTGTTTCCTGCTTCTCCATCATTACTTCACATCTGCTCATCTCTCCCATCTCCCAAACCCAACTGTTTTGCAGGAATATTTCTAGGCCAAGTTGAATATTTTGCTGGGCTTTTAGCTTCTATGTCTTTCTACATTCTTTGGTAAATATCAGATTTGTAGATTACAGTTTTCAAAGGTTCTTTCAGACACAGGCCACTGCCACACAGCGAGGGATGACTATAGGTTTTGCACTATGAGAGACATAACTCCCATTCACCATCTCTATTTCACAGGGTCTGGTTCATTATCCAGCTAATACTCTTAGTATGAGAGTGTTATCTGGGATCTGTGCAGGAACATTCTCCATTCATAGCATACATAGAATACATAGAATAAACCAGGTTGGAAGAGACCTTCAAGATCACCGCGTCCAACCCATCAACCAATCAAACATTCATCTGGTTCAGCATCATCTTGCTCCAAAATTTATTCTTGCAGTCCTCAGACTTCTGGTCATTTAGAATCTCCTTCAAGGCAGGTTTAAAAGACTAATCATATTTCTTTGTAGAATCTCACAACTAGCAACAGTTTCAACCAATAAGATTTCAAAACTATTGCCAGGATTCAAGACCAGAGAATAAACTGGTTCTTCCTAATAGAAAAGTAGGATCTAAATTTATACTTGGGTGCTTTGCCAGTCTTTGGGTACTCATGCTGTAATGTGAAATCTTTCTCAGACAGAATTTTGCTGTGGAGCTGCCCACAGTTTGGTTAAGGGGCTTTCCTGTTCCGTGGAACTTCACTTCCTACTGTACAGTAAGAGATTTATGTCAAAGAGAAAGAGCTTTAAAAATCTGGCAGAGATATGACTATTGAGCACTCAGGAAACTAAGATGGATATGAAGTGCTTAATCAAAGTCAAGGGAATTTGCATGTAAGAATCACAATCCTTCCTGTAATGTGCTGAACAGTTACAGGTTGAGTTTGGTAATAACAATGTTTATCAATGTCATGCCCAAGAGAAACCAGCAATAACACTGTGCAATACAGACAGCTTTGCAGAAGAATCAGCAATGACTGGAGTTTGGATAATGCAGCTTTTCTGAGGAAGAAACTAAACACTACAGACATACATAGTGTTAAGCAGATGTACACACCTTTGCAAAATGATGAACACTGTCATCTATGGAGAAGCCAGTCCACCTCTGCTTAGACAGGAACATGCTGCATCAGTGAAAGTGTCCTGCTAGCGTGACAGATGCCTGTGCCATGCTTCCCTTTGCTGCAGGGGTGGTGTGGGCAGCTGAAGCACATGGCAATAATAGTGCTCACAAGCTAACTGATGAGTTCTTGGATGGCGAGAGCTTCGGTGAGCTCATAGTCTTGGAAGAAGGGGCCCATTTGGGAATGGGGGAAGCCAGAGCACTGCTGACTGATGGAGCCAGTGCAACATCATTTATGACAGCAGGTATGCAAAGGTCACCAGCAACACTGCTCAAGATTGCATGTGGTGATGGAAATCCAAGTCATACAGCACAAAGAAGGAAAGACAGAAGGAGAACATGCTTAAGTGGAAGGTTGCAGTCAGGATATCAGAAGTCTGGAAGTTGTAACTTCTGACAACAGGAAAGACTCCTGCTCCATTTGTGGATCTAAAGGTTCAGGATATGTATAATGCCCTGGTCCATGGTGAGGATGAACAAGACCCATGAGAGGATTCATCAGAGCCATCTGAGACTTAGCCTAGTGTCTGTACAAAGGGAAAAAGTCATGTGATAGTTAGTACACATGTAAGAGTCTCCTGCAGGGGATGGAGGCATTGATCTGCCCAACCTGACCTCATACCTTGGGAGCTTTTTGCTTGGCAGGCTTTAAGATCTGAGATGTGTGGAAATATTTCCCAGGCTCATCCAGCCATTGGACATTTTTTCCTTGCTGCATTTCCATGTTGGCACTAACACTGTCAGGAACAGTTTGAACCACAAGTGTTACAGCAGAGTTTGGGAGCTGAGAGTGAGGAGCAAGGGGGTCCAGGTGATGTCTCCTCAAACCTTCTGCTGAAGAAGGCTTGAGCAGAAGTGAGGCACTTGATGTTTGAGGGTTGGTGCTGTAGTCAGAGCTTTGTCTTCTATGACTGCAGGACCTTCAGGAATGAGAGCTACTGAGTGGAGAGGAGCTAGCTCTGTAAAAGTGTAGGAAGAACATATTTGCAAAAAGGCTTGCTTACCTAATGATGAGGACTTCAAACAAAGTGTAGATGGGAAAGCAAGGACACAAAGGGCTGAAGCAGGGGAAAATATTATAGAAGAGGATCTTACTTTTCCCCTGTAAAAGCAGCATAATTTAGGATCCATTTCAAATGCCTGTACACCAATGTACATAACTTGGGGAAGCTTAGAGAGTAATTGGAATTCTATGTGTTATTGCAGAGTTCAGCATCATTGAGATTATGGTGGCAAGGTAAGATAGTACCCATGACTTGTGTTCTGCAACCAATAGAGGATGAGAGGGCAGACAAGTATTTGTAGTATTGTAGTAGATGCCTGCTACAAACCTCCTGATCAAGAGATGGAGGGTAATGAAATTGCGTTTGAGCAGCAGAAGAAAGAAGAAAGCAGAAAGAATGAAGAAAGGTCATGGGTGACCTACCACTTTGACAACTGCTAGAAGGGTAGTATGACTGGAAGAAAACAATTTAAGAGAATTCTGGAGAGCACTGAAGACAATTTCTTAGTGGAGGTGATCAAGAAACTAACTAATAGAAATTCTCTGTCAAATTTATTGCCTAGAAACAAGGAAAAAAATGTTTGAAGATATGAAGGTTTATGACATCTCTGGCTGTGGTGACTCTAAGACTGAAGTTCAAGATCTTGAGAGGAGTTTCCCATGGAAAACAGTTCCAAATTGCTCACAACAGCTGGGTAGTCTTCAAGGACAACCTCCTCAGAGCACAAGAATGGTCTTCTGCAATGTATGGAAAGTTGAGTAAGTATGACAGAAGGCCATCATGGTTGAACATGTAGATCCTGTTTGAACTCAGACACAACTTTTTTTGTTTGTTTGTTTGGTTGGTTGGTTTTTTTGTTTGTGGAGGACACACTCAGGAAAAGGAAGGCAAAGAGGAGTTTGGGCCAATTGCTCAATGAGGCAGGATACTTAGCAAAAAGGGAATTTGGAAAGAGCTAAAGTACCCAATGATGAGTATTTGTGAGTGAAGCTGTACTCACAGTAGAAGGAGTGCTTAATAAGTTAAGCATACAAAAAAACATGGTATCAGTTAGGATGCATTTGAATGTACTGAAAGAGGTAGCTGATATCATTATGAGGCTACTCTTGGTTATATTTCAAAGATGATGGCAATCAAGGGAGGCTTCTGATCACCACAAAAAGGGAAATATACACATCTTCAAGAAGGGCAAGAAAGAGGATGTAGGTAACTGCTGGCTGGCCAACTTAGTCTCAATAATTTGAGATGATTGTTGAGCAAATACTACTAGATGGCATCTTTAAACACCTGAAGGAGACAAAAGGAACAGCTGACATGCATTTAGCAAAGGTTAATCATGCTTGACCAGCCTGACTGCTTTCTATGACAAGGTGAATGGTACAAGAGGCGGGGCAGTGGATGTTTTGCTCAGCTTAAGCAAAGCCTTTGACATAGTCTTCCACTCTCTCATTATCAACAGATTGGTGAAATATGTGCTGAATAAATGAACAATATATTGGATGGAAAATTGTCTGCATTGCTGGGTTCAGAGTTGTGATCAGTATTGCAAGCTTCAGCTGCAAGCCAATAATTAGTAGTATCCCTCAGGGTCATTTTCTGAGCCTGATACTGTTTAATGTCTTCATTAATTACTTAAGAGACAGAACAAGAGTGCACAATCAGCAAGTTTGTGAATGACCTGAAATTGAGGGTATCAGTTTATATGCTGGAGAGCAGGGCTGTTGTTCAGGGTGACCTAGACAGGTTGGAGACATGGGGTGACCAGAGTCTTGTGAACATAAAAAAGAACAAACACAGAATCTGAGATAGAACTCCATGCACCAGCATAGCTTGAAGGCCAACTGTCCAAGAGGCAACTCTGCAGAAAGGCAGATCTGATATTAGCAACTCCACATCTGTACCAGTGTGACCAGAGGGTCCAGGAAGGAAATCCTTCACCTCTACTCTGCACTTGAGAGACTGCATCTAGGCATTCTGTTCAGGTTTGGACTCTCCAGTACAGAAAAGGCATTGGGCATTAGTAAGAGTAAGTATAAGACAGGACTGTCAGGGGGTAGGCAGGCAGCTAGAACACAGCACATATATAAAAGGACAGACTGAGCCAGGTATGCCTATCAGTCTTAAGAAGAGGAGGCTCAGAGGAGATTTTGTTGCCATCTACATATACTTCATCAGATGATACAGAGAAGACAGAGTCAAGTTCTTTTTGATGTTGCAGAGTGGGAAAAGCTTCAAAGCTTCCAATCAGCTGGGGGGAAAGAATTTGCTATGAGACCATGGTCAAATATTGAAACTGTGGCCAGAAGGGATAGTGTTCAGTGTACACGGAAGTGTTCACAACTTCACTAGACACGTCCCTGAGTAACCTGATGTAATTAAACATGCTTCAAGAAAAGGGTTGGGCTAGGCAACCTCCAGAGGAACCTTCCAAGCTAAATTCTATTATTCTATGGAAGTTTAAAAATTGGAAATCTAATTGACCAATATATACATACAACTGAAACCAAATACTGGTAGAGATAATGTGGAACTTCCAGAGAAAAAGAAACATATTAGATTGCCACCAAGTTGTTTCCTAAGTTAGGTGAGGGAAAGGCTTCAATAAAACTACTATGACATTTTAGACCATTGGCAGTATTGGATGTCCTTCATGTCTGAACACTTTTTATACACCGTTGCCCAAACAAGTTCTGCTTTTAGCTTTCACTACCAGGAAATCAGAGAACAAGAGTGAGGGCATCCTACTCTGCATGTTAATATGAGTGGAATGAAGACAATATCCAGATGACAATGTCCTGCAAAGGAAAATCACTGAGAAGGAGAGCAGTCTTCATTTATCATCCTTTTTGCAGTGCAGTTCTAAGTACGTGAGTCCTTTCCATTAATCTCCAGGGATACCATGAAAAAAGCAGAACACTGATGCACAATTTAATGACCTGCTTTGCTGAAAACATCAGCTGAAGTCTGTTGCATATGTTTGCTCCTATCAGTGAGTGACAGACCAACGAATCACCCTCAACAAAACCCCGACGGCAACAACAATAAAAATGCCTGCATTTTTCTAATCAACAAACCAAAATAGATTTTCGTGTGCATTTCTGATTGAGGGATGCCATGCTGTTGTCACTCAAATGACTTAATTGGTCTATATGTCTTCAGCTCTTATCCTCTCTCTTCTTTCCCTGTCAGTTCCAATGCTTTCTCAACTCTTCCTGCACCAGGAAATCCTTCTTCTTAACCTTCATTTTCCTGCCTTATTTCTATGTTGATTTTTACCTGTTCTGAGATTGAGTTTCCCAGGCTGGCTAGCCATTGCATGCTTTGTGTCATGATGACCTTTTCCAGGCACTTTCTACCACCTACATTTGATTTAATCTAATCCCATCGGTTCCTCCTTAGGTAGTGTACAGACCTCAATACAACAAGAGGTTGGTGTAAGGTTTTTTTTTAAAAAGTCACCCAAATCTCATTTTCTCTTGCCCTTTTAAAAGCCTGGCAATACCCATCTACAAGCCAAGCAGCAGACTTTTAGCAAAGTTAATGTGCAACAAGAGCTTTGAGTGAAGGAGGCTGTTCAAGAAGCTTTTATGGCTATACAACTCCAGCTACAGCATCTGCTAGTTATGATGGAATAAGAGATGATAGAGACACAGGGCTTTATTTATTCCCCTTCTCACTCTAATTTAAGACCTCATTCTCCATCTACTACTTGTCTTTGCCGAAAGTGAATCATAGAAGAAGTTTCTTGGGATATACAGACCATGTCTGCAGCAGGTTTGTGTCACTACAAAGCTAGCTCTGAGTAAAATAGCTTTTTATTTCACAATCCTTCTAAAAATAAAACTTAAAAAATAATTTTGTTGAAATAAAGTTGTGGACGTGCATTAAATGTGTTTCTTTAAATAAGTATTTAAAGATGTCCACTTGGATTCTGGAAACTAGCCACTGAGTGTGATCCTGCTCTGGCAGAGGGGTTGGACTCATACATAGAATACATACATAGAATAAACCAGGTTGGAAGAGACCTTCAAGATCATCGCGTCCAACCCATCAACCAATACAACACCACCCAAACAACTAACCCATGGCACCAAGCACCCCATCAAGTCTTCTCCTGAAAACCTCCAGTGATGGCGACTCCACCACCTCCCCAGGCAGACCATTCCAATGGGCAATCACTCTTTCTGTATAGAACTTTTTCCTAACATCCAACATGAACCTCCCCTGGCACAGCCTGAGACTGTGTCCTCTTGTTCTGGTACTGGCTGCCTGGGAGAAGAGACCAACATCCGTCTGTCTACAACCTTCCTTCAGGTAGTTGTAGAGAGTAAGAAGGTCACCCCGAGTCTCCTCTTCTCCAGGCTAAGCAACCCCAGCTCCCTCAGCCTCTCCTCGTAGGGCTTATGTTCCAAACCCCTCACCAACTTTGTTGCTCTTCTCTGGACTCGTTCCAGCAAGTCAACATCCTTCCTCGATGATCTTCAGAGGTCCCTTCCAACCCCTAACATCCTGTGATAATGTGATCACTGCCATAGTCACCACACAGAACTGACACAGGAAACCTGCTCTGTAAAGCCACAACTCCTGTTGATCTGCAAACACTAGTGAGAAGCAGTGTAAGAACTGTTCTCATAGATAGGTATTGTACATATATATACACCTATGGATATGTGCACAGATACATTTATATGTACACATACATACAGCACTTCATGCACACAGGACAGCTATATATGCACATATTAAAAATTAATGTGTACATGTAATGTGTAACCCAAACACCTAACAGTGCCTCTACCTTGGGCTGAGGTAGTAATACTCTCACATCAAGCCATAATGAACACCACAAAAATATAGCAGTAAAATTCAGTACAGGGCAAGACCAGAAATAAAAGCAACTATTCTTGTCATTGTCTGTCACCAAGGTACTCCAAAAGGTACCCAGACAATATGCAATCTTCGAAAAATAATGGTGCATTTGAGAGAACTACACATCAGAGGAAAAAAATAAATAGCTGAGGATGTTTATTTTCCTGGTGATGCAAACGTTCTGAAAATTGTTGCTATCAAAGCCTCAGGAAGAAATACTGCAGCTTTGTGCATGGTAACTAGCAAGATCCAGCAGCACCACCTGGTGTTCTCTTCAAGCCTCTAGAAGTGCTTCATCCCCACTCAGAGCTCTAGCAGCAAGGTCCAGTTCTGTAAACCCTGGCACCTCCGTGTGCCATAGAAATATACAAACCATGACAGAAAAATCTCTTGCTAGTTTACATTCACACAGTGTGCTTGACATAGTTTGGTTTGCATGGCTACAAACTAATAGTCAGGAGTCAGTAGTCCCAAAATGTAAATGAAGCAAAGATATCTCCATCCCATAGCTTTGGAAGTGACTGAAAAATATTTATAATAGGATGCATCGGTTTAAGCATAGCCATCAATGGATGTGTGTGTTATGTCCCATCTTCCCTGCAGAATTAGTTCACTTGCTGAAAGAGTGAGCTGGGAGAGGCTTCAGAGTCCCATGCAGACACTCTCACTTTGCTCGCTGTCAGCCATCTTTAAAACAAGCCTGGGCCACTTTGGAAATTTCCCTGTCAAACTTCTTCTTCTTGAGCCAAATTTTCCTTGCCTATTAAGCTAATACTGCATTTTACAACTTGCAGTGCTACCTTTGTCGGGAAGTCCTGCTCAAAACTAAATGAAAACCTTGGGTAGAAACTAAGTACTTTATTTTTCAGTGTAGTTTACAATAAATATGCATGGATACTCATAAAGAGCAATTGGCCCTTGTGTTTAAAGGTAGCTGGATTTCTTTGAGACATAGGGGAGGAGAACATTCTTTGAGGGGGAGAAACATACCTGATACTCAATTAAATTTTCTCACATGTAATAGCATGTAGACCTAGAATGGGCTAACACTCCAGGCATAGGTAAGCTTATTCAAAAGCAAATGTGTTTGTTCGTAAGTCATTATGTTTCTTCACACATGAATACTCAAACCCAAAAGGCAGGAACTTAGATGAAAACCCATCTAAGTACGGGTACATAAATACCTGCCTCCAGCTATTACAGGGCTTCTGCAGCTGGTCATTTAAAAGGTGCTTTCTGCAAAAAACAAAGCTCAAAAGGCATTCTGTTTCCATTGTGAGTTTTGGAACTATTTATAATCCAGTGCTGAGCAACATCCATGTTAAACAGTTCAGAAGTCTGATAGTTGGGAAAACCCAAAACCTGTGCTCAGTCACTCCCATAGTCCCAGGGTCTCCCTTCACCCTTCCTTAAAGTGAACTAACGGCAGGAAATGAAGTGCTGAGGAGAACATCAAGTACTGAGTGTCTTCAAACACACTGTTTCAGCCCCTCAAGTCAGTGCTAGTTGTCTGTGGTCACCCTGTGGGACTTACTGTGGGGTAGGGGTGTGAACAGAAGACTGTGTATTTCCGAATGATGCCGTTCAGCTTGAGGGGAGGGAGCCAGGACACAAAGACGGTGGAGGCGGAAGCTGCAGCTGCTTTCACACCAGCAGGAGGACCTGGAACTGGAAAATCAAGATGTGTTATTGCAGCCTAAGGCAGGCACTCAATTACCCTAGCAGATAGGAGGAATGAAAAATGAAAAGGTTAGTGTGCCACTTTGGCAACCATGTCCCTATGGATCAAGGTGGATGCCCCGTGTCAGGAAGACGTCTCTGTGCCCTCCATGCCAGGAAGAAGGTTTGTGGGGCTGAGCCCCCAACCTGAAGAGGGCAGAGGCTCTGCTTCAGAGGGCTGCCACTGATAGTTAAACTTTTGTGACATATCACCTAGATCCTACATGCATGAACGTGTATGGGCTGTGGCCAGTGAAACTGACAAAAAACATGTTATTAAAAACTGCCAATTTTGAGCACATAACTTGTGTCAAGTTATTATTCATTGTAGAATTAACACACATATGAACATTTTAATTGACACAGACAGTAGAACTGTGAATTTAATGAAGGGGAGAGTGAATGACCGGTAGTCCCATGCAATTAGTACTGTGTGATTTGGTCCATACCTAGCTAGTGGTGTGACATGTGAGCAGACATGTGGCCACATATGCCCAGCCTTGTCTTCAACTGCTCAGACTTCTATCTGGCACTGCATATCTATTACTCTAATTACAGCAGCTATCTATGTTGAAAACTGTCACAGAGAAAGAGGAAAAAAAGCTCCAAATCCTCCTTTCTAAAACCATACAGAAAAAATCCCCAATAGCCAGGAAATGATAAAATATAAGTATGTAATCCTAATTGCATTTCTTTGCATGCTTTTATTTTGATCAAGACTTCAATTTCATTAATATATGCTGTTTTTAAACACACATTGCACTGTACAGTATTCTCCAAGTTTGAAAAGATTCCTGTGTGATAGGATATCACATTACAGGTACAGATCATGCACAAATAAAATAGAATAGAATAGATCATTGCATCCAACCTATCATCCAACACCACCTAATCAACTAAACCATGCAACCAAGCACCCTATCAAGTCTCCTCCTAAACACCTCCAAAGATGGTGACTCCACCACCTCCCCAGGCAGCCCATTCCAATGGCCAATCACTCTCTATGAAGAATTTCTTCCTAACCTCCAGCCTAAATCTCCCCTGGCACAGCTTGAGACTGTGTCCTCTTGTTCTGGTTCTGGTTGCCTGGGAGAAGAGACCAACCCCCACCTGGCTACAATCTCCCTTCACGTAGTTGTAGACAGCAATAAGGTCTCCCCCAAGCCTCCTCTTCTCCAGGCTAAGCAACCCCAGCTCCCTCAGCCTCTCCTCATAGGGATTGTGTCCCAAACCCCTCACCAACTTTGTTGCCCTTCTTTGGACACGTTCCAGCAAGTCAACATCCTTCCTAAACTGAAGGGCCCAGAACTGGACACAGTACTCAAGGTGTGGCCTAACCAAATAGCTGCATTTAGCATCAGGATAAATAGTTTTTAAATTTCCTGAAAAAAAAACCAAACTCAAACATTTTTCTTCAAAATAAAAAAAAGAGCAAAACAAAACACCCCAATATTTTTAAAATTATCAAAATAATTCCATGGGTATTTCAATACTGCATGTGGTGAACAGTCATGTTGGAATAGTCATTGGAAGTTACTATGCATGGTATTAAAGGCAAAATTAATCATTTTGATGGGTTCTGGTCTTTAAGTAGATTTGGTTCGTGTGGAATCAAATATTTTTGTCTAAACATCTTTGCAAAACAAAACATTAGAATTTCAAGTAAAATTGCCATTACAATGCTTGATCAGCTTTCTTTACTTTCACAGAAAATAGCTATTGTGCAATATGAATAGAAAACCCCTCGTCCAGCAAGCTGATCTTTGTAGATCATAGAATGGTTTGGGTTGGAAGTGACCTTAAAGATCATTTAGTTTCAAGCCCCTGCCATTGACAAGGACAACTCCTACTGGGCAGGTTGCTCAAGACTCCATTCAGCCTGGCTTTGAATGCTTCCAGGGTTAGAACCTCCACAACTTTTCTGGGCAACCTGTTCCAGTGCCTCACAACCCTTATGGTGAAGAATTTCTTCTAATGTCTTCTAATATAGATGTAATTTCTTCCAGTTTGAATCCAATACCTGTGGTCCCATCACTACCTGCTGGTATAAAAAGTCCCTTTTCAACTACCCTGTAGGCTCCCTTCAAATACTGGAGGGCTGCTATAAGACCTCCCTGGAGCCTACTCTTCTCCAAGCTGAACAGTCTCAACCCTCCCCACCTGTCTTCATAGGAGAGGTGCTCCAGCCCTTTGAACATCTTCATGGCCCTCCTCTGGACCCACTCTAACAGTTCCACATCCTTCTTGTGTTGAGAACTCCAGAGCTGAACACAACATTCCAGAGAAGGTCTCGTGAGAATGGAGTAGAGGAGAAGAATCACCTCCCTTGACCTGCTGGCCACACTTCTTTTGACGTAGCCTAGGATATGTTTGGCTTTCTAGGCTGCAGGTGTGTATTGTGAGCTCATGTTGAGCTTCTTATCAATCAACACCCCCAAGTCCCTCTCCTCAGCACTGCTTTCAAGCCATTCTCCACCCAGCCTTTATTTGTG
Organism: Dryobates pubescens; assembly: GCF_014839835.1. Taxonomy (NCBI): domain Eukaryota; kingdom Metazoa; phylum Chordata; class Aves; order Piciformes; family Picidae; genus Dryobates; species Dryobates pubescens. Next base: position 18,898,337 of record NC_071623.1, on the reverse strand, counting down.
CTTGGGATTGCCCTTACTTAGGTACAGGCCCTTCCACTTAGCTTTGTTGAATTTCAGGAGGCTGACATTGGGCTGTCAAGGTCCCTCTGGCTGGCACCCCTTCTCTCCAGCATGTCAACTGCATCACACAGCTTGGTGTTGTTGGTAAACTTGCTGAGGGTGCATTTGATTCCACTGTCAATGTCATCAACAAAGATGTTAACAGCATCAGTCCCAGTGCAGACCCCTGAGGAACACCACTCATCACTTGTCTCCACTTATCTATCAAGCCACTGACCACCATTCTTTGAGTGTGATCATCAAGGCAAATCATCATTCACCCAGTGGTCCACCAAACACACCCATGTTCTAATTAAGAGACCAGGATGCCATGGGGTACAATGTCAAACCCTCTGCACAAGTCCAGGTAGATGACATCAGTTCCTTTTCCCTTGCCCATCAGCACTGTTACCTCATCATAGAAGGCCGTCACATTTGTCAGGCATGATTTGCCCTTAGTGATGCTATGTTGGCTGCTACCGATCACCTCCTCATTTTTCATGTGCCTCAGCAGAGTTTCCAGGATAATCTGCTCCAGGATCTTGCAGGGCACAGAGGTGAGGTTAACTGGCCTGTAGTTCCCCAGGTCTTGCTTTTTTTCACTTTTTGAAAAGGGAGGCTATATTACCCCTTTTCCAGCCAGTGGGAACTCCACCAAATTGACAAGAATTTTCAAACATGATGGAAAAAGGCTTGGCAACTTCATCTTCCAGTTCCCTCAAGATAAGGGGATGCATCCCACCAGGTCCAATGGACTTGTGCACCTTCAGATTCTTTGTATTTCAAACCTCATTTTAGCTTACAGTGAGTGGGTTTTCATTTTTCCAGTTCTTGGGCAGTGTGGTTAGACCCCTTGCTGTGGAAAAAAGTCTTTGAGTATCTCAGCCTTCTCCTTACCCTGGGTGACCAAGTTCACGGTTTCCTTCCCAAGATGGCCCACCTCTTCCCTAGTCTCTCTTTTATAATTGACATACCTATAGAAGCTTTTAATGTTGCCCTTAATGTCCCTGACCAGATTTAATTCTGTTTGGGTTTTTGCTTTCCTGACTTGGTCTGTGGCTAATTGGACAACTTTTCTGTACCCCTCCCAGGATACCTGACCTTGCTTCCCTCCTCTGTAGGTCTCCTCCTTGTGTTGAAAAGTGCCCAGGAGTGCATTTTTCAGCTGTGCAGGCCACCTGGCATTTTTGTCTGCCTTCCTCTTTGTTGGGATACATCACTTCTGGTCTTGGAGGAGGTAATCATCAAATATTAGTAGATGAATCCTTAATTTATGTCCTATCTCATTTAAATAAGTAGATATTAGGGTTGTTCAAAACTTTGCTTTATGAAGAGAAGCCAGACTGCCTGAGGTCTGCATTTGCTTAGCTGTGTGACTTCAGTATTTCAAGTTACAAAAAGCACCTATGGAGAACTCCATTTTCTGTCTGTACAGGTACTACTGGAAGATGTAAGAAAAATGACAGATATGCACTACTCAGTGCAACATTTCTGAATGTGCAATTTCTATTTATAGTGTGTTGAGAAAGCTAATAAGGCATCAAGTGAGAATGTCAGGATCATAATTGCATGGAAACCCAGCCCCTTGCTGCAAAGGGGCTAATTCAGTTAGCAGTTCTATCCAATGCAGAGTAAATATTGATGCTTGACAGCATTCAGCTTGATATTTATACCCAGCTCATTAGAAATGCCATTTGCTCTCGCTGCTGAAGAGTAGAAGCTAGCTCTCCAGGGTAATTACTTAACCCACAGGAGGATTCCTTTACGGTTAGTAATGTTTCTGGAAATCACTACAAATAGATGTATGAGGTTAAAGTAATTTATTGTTAAATTAGGGTGTGATCTATAGGGACAGGTTCTGATGGTAATTGGTCATGGCTGTCTGCTGTTGAGGGATTAACTCAGAATTCATCTAGCACTTCCCACCCAATGGACAGATGTGAAACACATTATTTATGTTGTATTACTGTCTGGTATACAGGGAGGGACTAGAAGGAAAGTCAGGAAGCTGCATAGTCAAATTTCTAATCCAAGGACCCCTCCAGGTTGTTGCAGAGGGGGTGGGATCAGGCAAAAGTTTTTAAGGTGGTGACAAATTCATTCTGATAGCTCATTTATTACATCTCTTTTTGTTACATTGTCTTTCTTTCCTGAGCTGTGCATATGGAAATAACCACGTGTGAGGAAGTGTTTAGATTTCCTTAGCAATAATTCTGCAGGCTGTCATCTGATGCCTTACAGACCAATCACTGTCCCGAGGGTAAAGTCATTGTTCAAAGTCACCCCCTAGACCTAAGCAAGATTAATATCAGGTAGCTCAGCATTAACTGAAACATTTGTTACTGTAAATGGGTTCCTTGAGAATCTGAAGAAGTTGTGATTGGGGAATGTGGTGTCTGCCCTAATTTTCAAGAGGAAACACTGTAGTCTTGCTATGCTGACTTACTGGTATTTTCTCTCATTGCCATTGCATCCCAAAGCCTTACTAGCTTCAGTCATTATGAGAGAGCAGTTTCAGGACATCTGGGCTTTCTTATTGAATTCTCCATGAATCTTAATTTAGCACATTGATTCCCACAGATCCCAGCAAAGACAAGCTAAATGTGCACTATAGCATAATTTCTTTTTTTCATGGTCACCTGGGGTAAAATAATGGTAAAAAGATAGAGGACAACTAGAACTGAGCACAGAGAAGCCAAAGACTGCTTCTAGACAACTTTGCAACCTTCCAGGGAGCAGATCTGGCAATTTTAAGATCAAAGATGGCCTCATTCCTCAGACAGCAAGGCTTTGAAAGACATGGAAATAGCACGCTGCTTTCATGTGGAGGAGAACACTTTGTATTCTTGACAGCACAAGTGAAATTCTAACACAGAGAAAGCAATTATACAGATACGACTAGTCTGGAAAATAGCATTTAGATCTGCCAGATAATGGGGAGGAGCTCCAGGAACTTTCTCATTCCCCTTTCCAAAGGCAGAGAGATTATCACCATTTATTTTCTTCACAGTACTGAACAGCAGGGGAGGTAAATTTAAAGAGCATAGTACACCCAGGTGTGATATCACCAGTATAGCAGAAAACTGAACCCTGCTCTATAATGGGTTTTTAATTTTGCACTACACAGGACCATCCTATTAACAGTTACAAAAAACAAACCAAATTAAACTGACTGCTGCCAGTAGTGCCTTTTCTCATGTAGTTATGCCACCTACGGTTTATACCTGTGCACGCCAAAGTACATTCACATGTCCTGTCCACCTCTCATTCACTCTGAACTGGCCTCAGAGTAATTACACCATTTCTGCCAAATCATGCCAGTTTCACAAGGGTAAAATTTATTACTCTGTACCTTTTTTTTTTTTTCTTAGTCAAAAAGATAAAACTGGAGATCTGTGATAATAGGGGGGGTAGGGGCAGGAAATGCATTAAGGAATCATTAAAGGCAATTTTCCACCGCAGTGCCCAGGTGATGAACTGAACATCTATCCTCATCAGCTGATTGAGCCAAAGCAGAGCCTGGTTCCAAACAATAGTGAATGTGCACTTGAATAGATTTATGTTGATTCATTTTAGAATAAATACAAAGCTTCACGACATGGTATCTGTATATCCATCTCTCTCATGTCAATTACTGGGGAGCCTGGTGTCCAGAGTGAGAAAGGAGAGAAGAAAAATCCTCCTGGATTCAGGCAGAGTTTTACAATGAGGCTGGCAAAAAGGGGTTAGTGTTATTTCTCTGTCTCTACAGCTAGTCCCTGTTGCTCCCTTTCAGCATCTTTCTGCTTGCTCTGAATGCCAAGGAGGAAATGGAAAGACAGCACTGCTGCACTGGTCAGAGGTGCTGTTTCAAGCACTGGGCTTGTACGGGGAGCAAATTTGCTGTCTCACGCTACAGTTTTCTCACATTGGCATTTGCAGCACAGAAACAGAGAGGAAATTTGTCACGTGCCCTACCCCCTATTTCACTCTCCCATTGCTACAAAATGGAGTAGCTTTTGCAACTGTACTTTGAACACAGCGAGGAAGAGAATTTGAAAAACTGCTTTAATTTTTAATGATCTAGTAAATTAGGTTACCAGGGGAAGGGGACAAGCAGCTTAATAGAAATGATAAAGTGGAGAGGGTAGGGGACAAAACCACAATGAATTCTTTAAAAATGGACATTTCTACTTGGTGTTTTTTTTTTTTCTGCTGAGAGGGATTTCAAGAAAAGCAGTTTCTTTTTCTGAGGGATAATGGGGGATAAAAGGTAGAGAAACCCCATAAATATGATCACATTGAAAGGGAAAGCTCATTCCGTATTATTTGCTAGAGCTGTTTTTCTATTTCCTAAGCTGATCAGGAGCAGTGTCTGACCTCTGGTGTCTAAAATCAGTAACAAACATCACAAGAAATTGAAGCAGCAGCTCATTTCATCTGGGCTGAGTACTTCATTCCCTGAGTTACTCTTATTTTGTCATATTGGAGATTTCAAGGCTGCCAAAGAAATTTTGGGCTGATGTGTCCCGCTGAACACCAACAGGGAAGTCACAGGAGGCTATGATTTGCCTTTCCACAGCAACAGTGAAACATGTTACACCATTGATTCTGCAAAGAAAAGTTTTCCCTCATGTAAAAGTAATGAAAAAAAAAAGAAATTAATGTCTCAATATGGCCTCATAGTGGTAATGATGAGAAAGGCTTGTTGGCCACTTAAAAATATCTCAGATTTACAGATCTTATTAAGAGGAGAGTGGAATATCTCATGTCATAATCTTAGGCAGAGAAGGTTTGTGAGCAGAGATACAAGGTTTTGAGATCTAGGCTCTGTTAAGATTGCAATTATTTTTATTTCACATGCTGAGAGTGCACTCAAACTGACCTTAGGGCAGGTTCTTTTACATGCACTGGAATTAGTCCTCCTGAATACTTGTCTACAGGATACTTTCCTTAGAAAATTACAGAAGAAATGTCTGCTCTTCTGAGGGATGAGGCACATGTTTGATATGTATAGTTTGGCAATGTAAATGAGCTTTTCCTACTTAACTTCCAAAGCCTTAAGGCTCTTGAGACTCAGGACTTCAATTTTGGCTTATCTTTAACTGAAGGCCTTTATATATTTCACTCTAAACCTTTACTGACCTTCATAAAAAGTTGTGGAGCTGAAGCAAAACATGAAGTCATTGTATTTCCTAGAAAATCTTTCAGTTTAGTTTTATAGACAAAAGATTTAATGAGTGAGACCACTAGTAGGTATAAGAAAACACCTAAAAAACTTAGTTGTCTGCTTTGGGTGAATTACTGCTGAACTGCCAGGAGGATTAAAAATGGGAGACAAGGCTTTGCACAACAGCCAAACACGGTCTGCTTTTATATACACCCCACATCTCAGGGCCTCTCTGATCTCAAAGGGAGAGAGAAAAGAATCACTAAGCATTAGGGGGAAGAAACTAGAAAGAGGTGACTGAAGGGGAAAAAAATATTTGGGGATTCTGATGTTTCAGAATTGTTGCAAATTGGGTCAGAGGAGATGGACAAGTGTATGTTTTGAGGAAGGGAGCACTGGGCACAGTAACTCTTCAGACAGGAAATAGTGTCATAAAGCAGCAGGTTATCCATTGTACTTCCTGGCCTGAAGGGAGGAGGGAAGAACTCTACCCACTTTGCAGCAAGAAAGATTGCTTTATGCTGGATCCTTAAAGGATGTCTAGGGAGGTTACAGAGTCCTCTTTGCTGCAATTTCTAGAGAAAAGGTTAGTAAGTATCATTGATGACTGAGATGTACCTGACCCTCTTTAGAGCAGAATAATGGTCTTTGTTAGATGTCAGTAACATTTCAGGAGCAGTACATCACACTTGTCCCCAGTGAGAGGCAGAGGTACTACTGGCACCACTTCTGCTATCTGACCAATTCCAAAAGCTGAAGGAACCTCTCTAAGAGACAAAATATTAGGTACACCCAGGCAAGTTCTATCACATTGCAGCTCCTGTCAAGTTTTTCACCCACCAGAAACCAGTGCATGGCATTCCTAATTAGTTCCTCGAGTATATGTGCCATAAAGTGCTGACCCAGGAGCCAGATGTTGTCTCTGTAAGTTGACTTTTCAGGGATTTCTGGAAGAATGCTCTTTATTGTCCCACAACATTGAACTGGCTGGCCAATTTGACACGTAAGGTAGCAGGCTGCAGTGTCAGTCAAAACCAATAAGAAACCACACTCTTTCTGTCCTCAGAGATCTTCTAGCATGAACTGTATTCCCAAACCATTCTATGACACAAACAGATCGTGGCTGTGGGAATGGAAAATGTTTTACTACTTACCATCTTCTTTAGTGCGAGTGAAAATTTGCTCACTTCTGACTCCATCTCCAGCTCTTGTAAAAGCCAACACCTGAATGCTGTAGTTGGTGTATTTTTCAAGGCCATCAAGCTCTAGTGATGGCTGGGTAGTAGTGACATTCTTTATCTCTCCTAGCTCTATAGAATAAAATGGAAATTGAGTTATTGACAAGTTCAGCCTTCTCCCAGCTATTGATACCAACTATGGAAATCTTGGGGATTAAAGACTGTACCAGAAAAGCACTGCTTCATTATTGTAAAACAGAAATGGCATAATAAATTAAAACAGATTCCTTTGTCTCTTGCATTTTCACCATGCAAAGCAGACCTAGTTTTCCTTTTCAAACTTTTTTTTTTTGCCAATTTTGTTCCAAATACAGAGAAGAGAATCAAAAATTTCTACAAGTAATAAGATTTTTCATAAAGAACAGATAACAGAAGGAGATTACTGCAATACACTCCCTAAAGCAAAAATCAGAAAGTCAGTTATCTTTCTAAAGATTTTCTGGTTTTGAGAAAGACCATTTCTCACAAGGAAAAAGACAAGAGAAAGTGCCCTTTATTTTAAAATACGTAGCAAGTGCTGTTGCAAAGCATTTGGTAGCAGCAATACCAGCTAACAGAAGATTTAAACAGAGTAAAATCAGATTTACTTCCCCCCCAGCAAGCTAAGAAGTGCAACCCATATGGCAAAAAAAGCTTTAAACATATTTAGGGTAGAAAATAAAGCTGAACAAATGAAGAAAATCTAGTTTTAAGCATTGCATGAGCATCATCTTTTTCATCATGCTGTAGCACATCACATAGGAGCTTAGATGAGCACTGATAACATTTACATAGGATCTGATAAAAAAACTGCGGGCCTTATTGAAAAGAAATCATTTTATATCTGTCATGTCTACATTTTTATGTATGCATCTCATACACTTTTTATCTTTATGCATACAGAAGAATTAGCTTTTTATTTCCTGGTTTTTTTTTTACTCTAACATCACCAATGGTAACAATGGGTTACATTTCCACTCTGAGTTCCTCTTGCCACACAGACAGAAACCAGGATGTGCAAGACAGTTGCATATTAGAGTGAACTATGATACTGAGGGGTGAAAGCAAAACAAAAAAGAGACAGCTCATTGCTCTACAGCTGTAAAAATACAGCAAGGCAAATGGGAATAAAGACACAAGCATCTCAAACCTACTAATATTTCATTTACAGGAAAGGACCCTATGTAGAATTATCATTGTGTGATAAATTGCAGATTAGTAAGGTATCTCATTTCTCCTTTGATTGTTTCCATCATTCTCTGCTTAGTTTATTTCCCTAGGAATTATGCTAAGAGTACAAAACATAAGCACAACAGAAGAGGCTGGTATGAAAATAAAGACCCCTTTCCAAAAATTGGTCATGCCATGAAACATGACAAACCATGCTGCAGCCATGAAGACCAAATGCATCCTGTCAAAAAACAAGCAATAATGCCTTAAGTAGGCAAACTTGGTAACCAACTAAGCAAACAGATAACCAACTGAAATGAAATGAAATACAGGTTTGGGCAGGTTTGTTTTGGGTTCATTTTATTAATCTTTAGAAAAGAAACCTCCTGGACTTTGGAACTGAGGTGATATTTGCTAAGGTGATTTTGGATCTATGGTAGGTCTCTGGAATGTTGCAAACCCATAGTTGGAAGACTTCCCCATGGGGCCCTCCACACAGTTTTGCAATGCCTGCAACTCTTTTAAAGCTCTATGGAAAATGGTTTCCTTTACAATTAGATGAAGCTTCCTCTGAACCAGAGAAAAGGAAGTGCAATGCCTTCACAGCAGAGAGTAAATTCTATAAAAGCTACATGTGGCGTGTAACCTGGCCATAACTCGATTTCTCTCACCTCCATCCAAGAGATTGGCCCAGTAGATAACCCGGAATCCTTGCAGAATCCCATTCAGCGTTTCTTTTGCCAGCGTTGACCAAGAAATAGAGATAGTTTCTGGTGATGTGGCAGTGGCTTGCACGTTCCCTGGAGGGCAGCTGGGCACTGGAATAAGATATTGATAATTTTTAACTCGGTGAATAGAACTCAAAGTTTACCCTTCGGCTACCCTTTCAAATTTTCACTGCTATCCCATTGCCTGTTATTTATTTAGCACTTAGAGCTTGTTAATAATGCAAAACTTTTATTCCCTGTAATGATTTTTGATGTACAGCTTCACCTCTTCTTGAATAGTCTCTTAGTAATTTTTTTTTTTGCTGCTTCCTTTGAAAGAGGAATGTGTCCTAATGCTGAAATATGCAGAATATTCTGTAAGTAATCAAAATATACTTTTCCAAGTTTATAGCCACATTGCCATCTTTCTGGACAGCTTCAATATCCCCTTAAAACTGGTGGTGGGGAAAAGCGGGCACTTATTTAAAACAAGTAATTTTTTTGTGCAAAAAATGCTACAATGTATTTTCACTGACCATTTAGGAAAATTGGGAAAGTTAGCCATTTGGTGTCAAAGCAATCCAGCAGTATTAGTATTTGGCATTGCTTTTAAAATTCATGATATCTTACATTTTGAAAGCGTAAGAGCCAAAACCAAAAACCAAAACCAACCAAACAAAACAACCCCAGGGAAAGTCAGGATGCAGGATTCTGAAGAAAAAAAGACCTTCTGAGGTCTTGTAATGATCTGTCTAGGCCTAGAGATATTTAAAATTAATGTAAAACACCAGCCTTTCATGAAGAAACAAGCCTCAAAATCTGTAGCTCTTGAGAACTTTAGATGTGTGGCACTCCGTTTCCCTCAGGTAGAAAGATTGCCAGGTGGCATTGACTTCAGTACACTGATGCCAGTTTCCACTAGCTGAAAACGTGAGCTGTGATGTCCTTTAAGATTATTGCTTGTTTTTTATAGTTCTTTCAGATTATTTGTTTTTCTAGTTCTCTTTGGGGTATGGAATTATTCTCTTTTTTTTCCACTAGAGGACTCCCTCTCATTGTTTGAGAGGTACTTTTTCTGTAGTTTGAAAAAAAAAATAATAATCTAAATTGTCCTTTGAATTAGACAGGTTGAATTTTGTCTGAAATAACAATTATTTTTTCTCTTGTTAATTTGGATATCCTTGGAAAAAAAAATACATCTCACATTAGGCTGACGAGATAATGGGTTGTGGAGTACAAGAGCTCTGAGTTTTGCAGAGGATTCATTTGACTACAAAACAAAGCCAACAAAATGTATCACTTCAGCTTTCAGAGCTCTGCTTCTTAGCACCTCAAAACTACTACGAGATCCCTATGAAGTTATTATGAGATCACAAAATTTCCAAATGTCTAAATACCAGAGCAATTGGGTTCTTAATGAAAGCTGTGGTCTTAGTCAATACCATTCACAGTAGGATACATCACATCAGCAGAGTTATATTTATTTATCTGGATGACTCTGCATCCCTTGTAATGAGCATTGCACGTGCCTATTGGCCAGTCTCTCCACATTCAGCTATCTACCACGTCTTAACAGATGTATAGTCTGGTTTTCTATTATCCCCACTATTATAATCACTAATCAGTCAATAAATGTAACGATGCAAAAATACATTCGATGATGGCTGTTTGCAAAGGACCTACCATCCTCAAGAGTAGTGGTGATGATTTCCTGAGAAGAAGGTCCTATTCCAGCTCGATTACAAGCCTGGACAACCATGCCATACTGGGTGAATTTTTTCAGGTTATTCAGTGTATAGACTTCACTGTCCCCAGTGGTATCAATAGTGATGATGTTGAACTGGAAATTTCCCCCTGCACTGTACTCCCGATAACCTATCTGGTATCCACGAATAATTCCATTTTGCAAGTGCTTCTTCGGAGCCTAAACAGAAAAAGAAAGATTAGACTTCAAGTAAATGTCTCCAAAGTCGAGTTGTTCCCTTTAATGTTTGTTTTAAATACAGAGAAAATAAACTTTTATTTTCCTACCAAATGCAAGTTTATTTCTAACTTACAATTCAAAAATACTCCCTGTATGTGAAGTTGTAGTGTTTTACCATGATATATACATTTCAGTTGCAGTTTGTTCTCATTTGTGTATTCCTGTGATAAAAGAAAGACCCTTAAATGGTTCATACACTGAAAAAACCTGATAAGGACATATTCTTGAGTTATAATTTAAATTTATAATGTTTTGTTCTTTTATCAAGTGAATCAATCAAAGCTGAGTAGATAAGCATATATCTGCATTACAGACCCACCATTCACTACTAATTGTGTTTTTGCCAGAATCCCCTGCAGTTCACTCACTCAATCTTTGGTAAGGCATTTATTGATCTGTTGAAGGCAGTCACATAGGTTTATTCAGCTAGATGCATTAGGAGAATTTTACGCTGTGCTTTGAAATATGCTTCTGTTCATTGTGTGTGTAGTGTGGAAAGATGATTAGATAATGAGTGCTGAAGGCAATAATGAATTGGAAAACAGGGATGTGCATACTGAATAGCTACTAAAACAAGGTGTACAATATCTGGCATTCAAGAATACGGACAGTACAAAACGGATGGCCATAATTATGTACCGTATTTCTCCATCACCCTGCAAGATTCCTTGTGTCTGGCTAGTGGAAATCATTTCTGTACTGTCCAATATAAAATGTAGTCTAGAGTAAAACAAGGCCTGGCATCTCAGGGAGAAAGCCTATTACTGACATGAATATATATTAAAATTCCATCTAAATAGTATTGGATTAATTCCAGTACATGACAACATTCCTGTCTGATTTTCTACATACTTCAGGTACAATTGGTATAAGAATTTTAAGGCACAGTTTATAATCCATAGAAAAAAATCTCTTTAAAATCCTCCAAACCTTGTTCAAATGCCTACCAGATGCCCATGAGCTCATCTGTTCCATTGACCCATAAAAAAGATCTTTGTGATGCAGTTTACTGGCAATGAGTTAAACCAGCAGAGGCAGCAATTTCTGTTGTTACTATAGCCCATTAAATCCATTGAGGAACACATTCTCAAGAAGAATATTTTTTTTTTTCTGCCACAGAACCAGTCTCTTTCATTGAGTTTATAGTCCACTGGACTAAACTCTCACTGGAACTAATAAAGCCCACATGGGATTTGCTTTTCATCTACTATCAACAAATCACTGCTCCACAAAAGCCAGCACCATGTCTGTATTTGAAATGTGCCTATGGATGGATCTGGCTGATTAAAATATCTCTTCAGATGTTATATTTTTTCCCTTTCTCCTACCTTCAGAAGCAGAAAAAACCTTCAAGAATATAATTTCCACTGTACTACTTCAGTTCCATTGATACTCTCTAGCTGGGGTTGTTCAGCCTGGCATAGTGAATACTCCAGGGAGACCTAATAGTGGTCTTCCAGATGCTCTACATTTAGGCAATGGTTTGAAATTAGAGAAAAGTAGATTTAGGTTGGACATTAGGAGGAAGTTCTTTACTGTGAGGGTACTGGAACACTGGAGCAGATTGCCAGGGAGGTAGTTGAGGCTCCTTCCTTGGAGATATTCAAGAATAGACTCTATAGGGCTCCAGGCAACCTGATCTAATGGAGGATGCTGGACTAGATGACCTTTGGAGGTCCCTTCCAACCCAAATAATTCTGTGATTCTGTTCAGATGTAGATGATCAAATTATGAGATTCAAATCTTGAAAGCCTTGTAAACCGCACTGTGGAGATCATAATGCTGGTTTGGGAATATAAGAGTATAATTGTTTACTGTTGTCAACAGAACCCCAACTTCTTTAGAAATATGTAGATCCTTTATTATCAAAACAGTTCATTTGCAAATGAGTTGCCTGTACTGAACATGGCTTCATGATATATAAATAATTACAAAAGGTTGTGGGTTTTTTTTCAAGCTGGACTTTGGGGCAGAAACTTAGATCAGAGGTTTTTTTGTTTGTTGGAGAGTCAGGTATCTTCCTAAGATAAAGCTTTTTCATTCTATCTCAGAAGAAAGTAACTTCATGACATTTAAATAATTAAATAATGGCTTTGTCAGTTGAAGGATTTCAAATTCTACTACTAGCCTTAGCATTTTGTGTAGCTCATCCATTTTTATAGGCATTGTAGTGTTGATGAGAAGGGGCAAAAAAAGACTGAGCTAACATAATCTATACATTCAACCTGACTGAAGGACAAACACTTCAACCAAAGCAGCAGACTCATTTAAACAAGTGTTACTAAAATGTTATTTCAGATAACATAACAGATCACTGGCTCTTTTCTGCATGTGGATCAGTGTGGAGGCACCAATTTCACCATGACAGGACATAGTTCTCTTCATTGTTATGTACACCTTGTATGTAATAGACTACAGAATAATGTCATACATACATTGGAACACATATATCATGCCCCAAACCAGAGGGAAGATAATGATAAAATTTTCTATGCATTGAAATGTTCTCAGAGCAGAACTACAGCCAGAATAGCCTCTTCATTGGGAATTTTGCAGTGATGTACTTTCTCATTTTGATATAGAAATACAATGACAAATTTTGCATGGAATGATTTTATAATTGGTTTAGGCCAAGGGAATTTTTTATTTCAATAAAGTGGTACCAATTTACTTTTTTTTTTTTTGGTGTTTTTTATTATTGAGTTTTTTGTTTTGTTTTGTTTTTTACTTTTGAACATACAATGCAAAACAAGCTCCATTCTACTTCACAAAACTTCAAATATTCGTTGTTAATACTGACTCAATGTTCATTTTTGGATTGCTTTTTTGCACAAATAAATCATATTTGATATATACCACCTTCTTGTGCATTTGTGTTAGAAAATTCAGTGAAGCAACCTTTGTCCATGATTAAATGTTCATGAGAAAAAATATTGTTAACCCTGTCAGTAGTCACAGAATAGTGACTGGCCATTGGAATGGGCTGCCCAGGGAGGTGGTGGAGTCACCAGCACTGGAGGTGTTTAGGACAAGACTGGATGGGGCGCTTGGTGCCATGGTTTAGTTGATTAGATAGTGTTGGATGATAGGTTGGACTCAATGATCTCAAAGATCTCTTCCAACCTGGTCAATTCAATTCAATTCAATTCAATTCAATTCAATTCAATTCGATTTGATTCAATTCAATTCAATTCTATTCTATTCTATTCTACTCTATTCTATTCTATTCTATCCTACCCTACCCTACCCTACCCTACCCTATCCTATCCTATCCTATCCTATCCTATCCTATCCTATCCTATCCTATCCTAATATTACTGAAAGACCAAGTTTCAGTTCATATTTTTCCTGTTTATCTCGCAAAATCTGATACCTGTAAAATAAAGTACCAATCATTTTACAAAGTATGACATTTTATATCTGCATGCATGTGTATACACATAAAGAAGAGAAGGAATATTTCCCATGTCTACATTTATAGGGCTTAATTACCTTGTAAAGTACTACAAGAAAAAAATAATAATATTTTCATGTTCTTTTCTAAATGAGAATTCTTGTTTAATTCCATTCTCTCGGCACCATTTTAAACTATCAGCAAATTCTGAGTGTTATTTAAAATTCAATCTGAAATCAAATGTTCTGTGTGGACACACAGAAATGGGATTAAATAGACCACTGACCCATTAAACTTCCCTTAACTAGGATTTTCTAAAAGTGGGCTAAGGGAAACTTTAAAGGAAGATTAATGACTGTAGCAAGCTGCAGAAACAGAACCTAATAGAAGATGAAAGATAGTTGTTGTGCTATTACCTGATCCCTTTGCTGTTATTGACAGTGTATTTAAAGTGGATTTGCCGGTTTTACATATAACTATGATTCTCAACACAGTCCCCTTTGTATAATGTCATCACAGGTTTTCATGGTAAAAGCTCCACATGCCTCCAAAACCGACCAGGTTATGATTAAGTTTATTTTCTTCTCTTTATGCCTGCATGACAATATTGGATTGATCTCATGGGGTGTTTCTTACTCTTAAGTACTTTGCATTGCATGGTGCGATAGATGTCTTCTGCACAGCAGTGCATCACAGGAAGCTGTCCAAACGTCAGGACTCATCATGGGACCAAACTATAATATGTCAACGGGATCATCTTAGGTTACCTTTTTGACTAATGGACTAAAACTAATCTGGCCAGGAGAGAATTGCAATGATTCAAGGGAAGTAAATGGCTCACTCCTTTGTACTTACTTAGAGAGACTTATTCAACTGTTCATTCAGGAAATAATTATTTTGGTAAAGGTAGGACTATGCAAGCACTAGCCTTTCAGGAAAGCAGCTCAGTGACTTCAGCTTCATCTGAAAAGGAGGACTGAGGTCAAGGAAATCAATTGGGTTTCAGCTATATTTAGTACCACAAACTCTACACCCATCAGATGAGCTAACCCACCAGGAGACAAATTAATGACTATGAATCAAGGCAAAGAGTTTTCAAGCTGAGTATACAGGGGCTTGACAAGCAATGTGTCAGTGGTGGTTTTTGCTGCTCATCCTTTTGCAGGCAAAATTTCAGCAGTTTCGTTGCAAAACAACACCTCACAGGGTCTTGTGGTATGACAGGGTCATAGGCTACCTCTGGTTAGAGCCAGCAGCACTTTGCTGGAGGACACAGTTACAGTGTCTTTTGCACAGCCAGACCATCTCAGATACTGCTGGTCAATACATTAAAAGATTTAACAGATACTGGGTCTACAAGAAAAATGTCTTGAAGGATCACAGGAGACTGGATATTCATTGGAGACTGGATGTGCAGTCTGGTAGCGCAGTCCACAACAAACTCCAAATGTCTAGCCAGCACCTGCACTATGCACCAGGTTCGCATGGCGGTGTACAGTTGTGGAAGCATGGACCCATCTTTCCTGATATGGATATATGTTGCACAGCTACAAGCAGGCATTTCCAAGGTCACAGGAAGCTCACACCTTAAGTTCATTCTAACTAAAAATCCATGTCTACACTAAGCTCATGAGACTTTCTGGGACAATGGAGTTTTTGTTCAAAACATAGCTCATTTCTGTGATTATTTTATTGTATTAGATACTGATCATTACTTGACAAGTATTCACAAACCAAATTCTAAATGTGATCTTAAGAATATAACTCCATCTGCTTGCACTAATATGCTGACAGGCTTCTACTCCCTAGACAATACCTAGAGACCAGGAGAGTAAGTTGCCCTTGAACTGTCCTGTAAGTACAAATTGAACCATATTTTGGGTAACATTACTGAACTGTAGGTGTGGGAGTTTTGTTTGTCCCACAGCTGTCTGCACACATCTGCATCTATAAAATCTAATGGCAAAGCTTCAGAATTGTGAATGGCAGCCTTAAACTCTGGCAGTGAAACAATGCTGCCTGTCTTCTCTTGTTGCTTTTGAAAATATCCCTCAAAGTGAACTTTAAAAAAGCAAGCAGAGCCTTTCAATCTGCCTGCCCATACATCTATAAAACCAAGTTCATACACAGAAGCTGGGAGGTTATTGTTGAGTAGATGTGATGACAGTCACACTTCTTGAGTGCTTTAAACAACCTATAAGCATTTATTTCAGTTGCTGAGAATCACTCTACACTCTGTATTGTTTCAACAGCTACTTCCTTCACTCCACTGACTGCATGTTGCATTTAAATCCATGACTTATGTAGGCTTTTTTACAAGTACATAGTTATGTTTCACTTCAACCCCCACCTGTGGCTACTGATCTCACGCCTTTCATGTTTTGAAACCATTTGATGCAAACCAACACTGATAAAAATCAAAGATGTGGATGAGAGAAAAAGATCTGCACTCTTTTTGAGACCTGTGCATAAGAGGTCTGATAAAGACTACTACTTTTAAAGCTTAATACTGAAATGTCATATTGAAACAGAATTTTTAATGCATCATTTTTAGAAGACCATTGAACTGGTCCCTCTGTGATAGTTGGACACCCCAGTAGTTTTATGTCCACATTCACTGTGCAGACATCATGCACTGTAAAAACCTGTCTGTTCAGGAACCAACTTAAAACTAATACAGAATTGTGGTGGTTATATATTGCATAATTAACTTTAAAATAAATAAGAAGCCCACAGCTATTTATGTGGTTAATAAGCAACAGATCACTGCTACTATCCTGACTTTCTGGGTGATTCATATCATGGAGCCAAATACACATCCTCCAAGTTTGCAGGAGTAATTAACGTCGCTGTAGAAATTAATGACTGTTATGCCACACTCCTACTCCAGCACTTAATACTACATACTCTGGAATCTTAAATATATGGAATTATCAATACATTTTGGAAACTGCCATTCATATTGAGATCAGCCTACTCTAATTAGATAGCTTTATTCTGGCCACTGTAATGTACAAGCAGTATAAAGCACAAAATGATTAAAAATGTGGCCTATGCTTACTTGATGCATGACTGAAAGCATTTAAAACATTCCTTGGTTGAAAAAACACACTGAGCAAAACAGAGAAAAAAATAACTGAATCGCAACACATCACATATTTTTAAATAATATCTGTTGCAGATATTTTTAAATCAGTTGCTCAGATTCATATTTACCACATTGCTCTCTGTGCAGACATGCCTTCACTAAGGCTTTACCCCCAAATCCACTGCAATGAGGAAAAAAAGACCTGCCATTTTCTCTCATGGTTTTGGGGAAATTTCCCCCTAAAACCAGAGTGAAATTCTGTTAGTGCTCATTTTCCAAGCACATAGCTGTATCTCTGAAATCAGAAGGAGGTAAGTAATGTTATTGCCATCAGTGTAGACAAACAGCTGCTGCTGTTAGTCTCCAATGGAAGGTTCTCTCCTTGCATAATGCAGCAGTATTGAGAGCCAATATAACATTTGTTGGCAAAGGCATCTGCAAGGTTTCTCACAAATAAAATAACTGATCCACAGCTCTAATAGTACTCCCATCAATACAACCTCTTTGAATGCATCAAAATACTGCCAAGGTATATTCTTAGCTGCGTGTATTTACCTTCCAGGTGACCCTAATGCTTTGTGAAGATATAGGTTCGAGCTGAACGTCCTGAGGTGGACCATCAGGAGCTGCAAAGAGAGAAGAGAGGTGTACTAAACCTAGCCATCAAAGCACAAGGAATTCAGTACTTCATATGGTAGGTCACCAACTCAACACACCAACATCACAAGGATTTGGACCGAGTCAGAGTCATATGGAAAACTGAAGATACCACTTAATCAAACAAAACCAGAGCCTAGCATCTTCCTCATTCAGATGTCATCTCTGGCCAGCACTGAAATGCAATATATGCCAAAACATAGGAACCTAACCAAAAAAAAAAAAAAAAAAAAAGTGAATAAATAGTGACTTTTCTTGTCTAGGGACATGCTCACAATACTGTTTCTGTTTTGCACATAGGCATGAAATACTTTCATCAGTCAGAACCCTGTAGATGATAAAATGGCAGCAGAACCCATTTGACAGCAGATGAGACAGGAGCTCCTCAGCTGGCCTTCATCATGTCACAAACTTTCCAGTGGGATCCCCTTTGTTCATTAGAGACTGAGGAATATCAGATATTTTATACACAAAACCTGGCACACTTTGCCCTCTCCCCCTTCTCAGTCTAAGTGTCCCAGCCTGGAAATAAGACAAAAAATAATTGCCAGTGGAAAACACATGCTGCAGCTCATGCCTGAGTCAGGAGGAGTTTCATTTGCTATTGATACAATGAAAGGGTGTGCTTGATGTTATAAAGCTAAATGAAAAAGGCAAGCCCTGAGTCTGGAGGAACATACTTGTCAGCTAGGCAGCTACAAGGTAGATCCAGAATTGACTGGGACTGAATGAAGAGGTGTGCTTGCTCAGAGATGTAAATCATTGTAAAAGAAAGATCTGAAGAAAGGAATGGAGTAGTCTTGATCTGCTGCAGAGGATTCCCTTGATGCAGAATATGGCTTCAGTAAAAGACATTAAATTAAGTTTAATAGCATGACAAAAGAAGTAAAGCTATAAAGAGGGTGAGATGAGGCTGTTAAAGGTGGAGCATTGGTAAATGACAGCTGTGGTGAAAGGAAACAGAACATTTAGCTTTAACTGATGAAAGCAGAGAGACCCAGAGTAGAGCCTATAATATGTTTAAGCTATTAAAGATACCCTATTCTGTGCCATTCTTGATTGTCCTTCATATGTGAAATTTCCAAAGGTTGAAAGAACTTTATTTCCATTCGCTTTGCATTAAGGTACAGGAAGCAAAAGAGAAAAAGGGAACTCTACCAATTTTCTTAATCCTGTCTTTGATTCTGCACCACTGTTGACAAACACAAATGGCATGTCTCTAGATACATTGTAATGTAATTTGAGCAGACCATTTGATCCTAAAAGTTGACTTTAAAATGTTCTCCTTAAAATCTTTACTTTTTCTTGAAAGACCTCAATTCTTTTTTTGGCAGACCTGAGTAATTCACCTGTTCCCAGAATACCATGGTGAAATTTTAAATAAGAAGTAGTTTATTTTACATTCTTAATGTCACATAGACTTTGTGACAAAGACTATGTCCAACACAGGAGATAACTCTAGTTGTATGGAAGGGAAGATGAGGCCTGTAAGCTTTGCAATCATGCCACATTTGACTATCCTTGGGCCACAGAGACCCTTTACCATTGTCTTTCTAATACCTAGAGCTGGGAAAATCAGGTCACTAAAATGTGATACACAGTCTGTGCCTCCTTGCCAACAGCATGGTTTAACTTGTTCGATTTTTATATTGTCTTCCCTTATTTTGCTTCATTTTCATTACCCTCTCTCTCATTCCCTGCACCCATGCTGCTTTCCATTTCCTATTGTAAAAGCAGAGAACAGAAGTAAACAGTAATCAAAAAGCAATGCTTCTGTACATTGCACACCACATGAAATCAAAACACAGGATAGGAACATCATACACTCTGCCTAAGCCTAACCTCCTCTCTTGCAGTTGATCCCTAGTTAGACTAGTGACAATTCCACACTGCTAGTCTTTTTCTCTAAACAGAAGGCTCCTTAAAAGACAGTGACAAAAGGGTCAGTTACTCTGAAACTTGGTTACAAAGAACTGGAGAAAATGTGATGTTCAGACTTTTTTATTTTGCCTATTTCAAGGCTAGCTGCTGGTTCTGACAATTGCATTGTCAGCCAATAAAAAACTTTGATGTCTATGCAAGGAAAGATGGGCATTTAGGGGACACAGATGATGCCTGCTGGAAGAATGGATAGCCTGTTTTCTTTAGTGATTTCACATTTTCATTGACCAAAGGAAGAGACAGCCCTAATCAAATGATAAATATTTTGCAAACAAACTATTCACCTTTAAGAAACCTGTTCACTGAAGGCTTTCCTTCTACTAGGATGGAAAAAAAGACACCTGGTGAGAAAAGAAATACAGCTTATGTTCTCTCCCATTTCTTCTGCTTTTCACTGTGAGCCCTTGTGTCCTGTCTTATTCATAAAGTCCCTTAGAGCCAAAAATATGTTTTCCTAACAGGGGATATATTTGAATTGTAGCAAATTCACCCACAGAGAAAATGAGTGGGGATTACACACTTATATTCATACAAGCTGAACTGAAAATCGGTCACAAAATATTCAAAGCTTAGACCAAGAGGAATCTTGAAAAAGAAGTAGGGTTCTCATTGCCAGAACACTGTCACCCAGATCCTTGCATCACCTATTTCCTCTCAAAATCTCCAAAGTAGGAAGCTTTGCTGACTTAGCATAAGATAACAGGACAAATAAAATCAGCAAGTTAAAAGTGCTTTGTCGTATGCAAATTAATAACTTCCTTTCTGCTCAAGACTTTTCAGAATGACTCCATCCAGTTTCACTGGTCTGAGAGTGTTGAAACTGGGTTATTCTCAACACCTTTGTACATCGTATATAATTGCAATGCCTTCCTGGCAGAAATATTTATGGCCATTCAGTATTTTCATTCCTAACTGCTGACATGCAGAGCTGTAGCTCTCTGGTTTTCACTCATAAGTCTTTTTACACTGTCACATGTAACATTCGTGACTTGGATCATGGTAGGCTGCTTAAGGTTCTGCTAGTCCTGAGAAATGAAAATAAGACAGCAGTCTGAGTACAGAAAAGAGTGACTCCAGTCATCAAAGTGAAAATACACATCCCTCCTGGTACAGAAACCTGCAGCAATGTAGAAGAATACATGGCAGCAAAGAGCATGGGGATGACATTAACTTATGGTAACCAACTGACACAGTGATCAGAAATCTAAATAGTGAGTGGGCTAGAAGACAGAATAATCAAAGGAAGATTTGTTTTAGGTAGATCACTGTTCTCAAATGGGGGTAGCTTAAATTAATTACCTATAACAATATCTGAGCATCTAAGGAATGAAAGACACAAGAACCATAGAGGATAAACAACAACTAAATATAACTGTAGCTGTAAGTATGCCCTTTCCAGTACCCCAGGCTGAAAATTTGGAACACAATCTCTTCTTTCACCACTAGATGCCACTGAATGGCTTTAATTACAAGTCTGCAGGATGAAGTTTCAAAAGTCTTAATGTTTTATGACAATAATTTGGTGGGGTTTGTTTTTTTGATGCAGCTGCAGCAACGTAAGCAGGATTTCAAGTAAACATTTCTCATGTCAAAGAGCAGTGACAATTTAGACACTACAAAGCCAGAGCATACCTGCTTCATCAGTAGTGATGGTGAGCTCATTGCTGGCCTCACTCTTTCCAATGCGATTCTTGGCATACATGCGAATGTTGTAAGTTGAGGAAGGATGGAGATCAATGATAGTGGCTTGGTTTAGCTGAGGGGAAACATCTTTGGTTCTCTGAACAGAATCCCAAGAGTCTATTTAATATGAAATGAAAATAAGAAAGACAAAAGATGACATTAACATCACTAATACAAGCAGGCAGTTAAACCATCTCCCAGGGCAGGGTACTGCCATTACTGAATTAACCCAGAAATTGCCTGCTGTGACAAGCAAATTGAGTGAACACCTTCTTTGACAGCTCTCCTGATTGCTCCAAGCATGGTCCTGGGAACAATACAATCTCGGCCCCAGAGTCATCATCAAATGCAAGGAAATAGCTACTCCTTTGCCCTTTTTTTTTTCTTTTTTTGGAGGGTGTGGTGACAGCAGCAAAGGTTTTCCCCTTTCATGCGTGTACACACACTGTTCTTTTACCATTGCTACATTGGAACAACGATGAAAAAGATTGAAGTTATTGCCCTGAAGGGATCCTCACCCAGTGAAAAGGCTGGTTTCTGGGTAAAGAAGTTAATAAATAAGAATGGGGGATCTGGTCTTAGACTAGCAGAGATGAGGCAGACAGCTTGATCCCAGACTCCAGGATGTATATGCGAACAGTGAGCACGAGCTTGGAGTGCTTAGACATGGGGTTCAGCATCCTCCAGGACTGAGGCAGTTTCCCTGACTCATGTTAGGAGGCAGGAGCAGTTAAATACAAGTGGAACATAGAAACCTCTTAGCTATTTACATATATCTGTAAAAGGAGGAGCACATTGTTACTATTCATGTTTAATATTCATTTGTCTGTTATGTTTCAATAAATTCTTCAAAAAATATAATAGGAAAACGGATGGAAATTGTGTAAGCACAGTAACCCCTCCTTTTCATCCAAACATTCAGCTGCTGCAAACAAAATAAAAGGATTTATCTGTGTAAACCATCTTGATGTCTTTTATGAGTTGTCATCCTTCATTTCTTTCTTACTGCAAGCGATGTTCCTCCTCCAACCTCTGCAGCATCCCATGGGGATGTCACTGAAGGCATTACAGAAGTGTTTTACAGTATGGGTCACTGTAGGCAGGATTGCAGAAAGCTCAGCAGATAAGAAAGACTAGTTTAAAAATAGAAAGCTCACTCAGATACAAAATATTTGCACAACTTGTGTAAACTCTTTTATACAAGCTTGCTGAAAGGCGCATGAATTGTCAGAATGACATAGAATCATAGCACAGTTTAGGCTGGAAAAGACCCTCAAGGTCACCAAGTCCAACCATTAACCTAACACTGCCAAGTCCACCACTAAAACACGTCACTAAATGCCACATCTACACTACCTCCAGGGATGGTGATTGCACCACTTCCCTAGGCAGCCTGTTCCAGTACCTTACAATCCTTTCAGCAAAGACATTTTTTTACCTAATATCCCTTCTAAACTTCTCCTGGTGCAACTTGAGACTGTTTACTGGTGTTCTATTGTTTGTTACTTGGGACAAGAGATTTGAACTATTGACCTCTGAATGGCAGGACTCTGTAGTACATATCAGATACATGAAAAATTCTTAGTAGATTATATGATTCTTAGTAGACTATATAATTACACAGCATAAAGGAAAAGAAGATGAAAAGTCACAGTCTTCTGTACTTTAAAAAGTAGGTTTCCAGTTTTTGTTTGTAACTAATGCATGAGCTTCAGGAGCATATTCTGATATACATATCTCCTTTTAGAAGGGTAAAATCTATCAATAAAAATAATCCCCCCAACGTGAGTCACTCCAGAGAGAAATTAAACCATTTATCTCCAAAACTGTTTAAGGCTTTAAAAAAATGTGTTAATAAGAATAATAAAAAATAGTAAGGCAAATTTTTGTTTTGTTCTGGTAAACCCTAAAAATATTTGCTGACATCCACATGGTAAGTAATAGAGTGAGGTATTACGATTGACTGCTGGAGCTTTTGGGTTTTACTGTTGTTTCAGAGAGCTCTAGAATCTACTTATCATAGAATCATAGAATGCATCAGGTTGGAAGGTACCCTTGAATGTCATCTTGCCCAGCCTCACTGCAGTGAGCAGGGACACCATCAAGTTTGACTTTGAATGTCTCCAGGGATGGGGCATTCACCTGGGCAACTTGTTTCACTACCCTCATTGTGAAGAATTTCCTCCTAATGTCCAAACTAAATATACTTTTATCTAGAAAGACTAAGAAAGCACAGAAAACAGGCAGCAATGGGCTAGTTAAAGGGGGGGGTGGGGGTGGGAGTTAAAAGAAAGTATGGTGTTTTTAAAGTATTCTTTAATCCAATCATAAAATGTTACACTGAGACATTTCTCAGTGTTCGAGCAAAAGGACCTACGAAAAATTTACTATTTTATTAAAACCAGCAGCTTCTCACTTGTTCCTAAAAGAAGGCCTGAACCCTTGGGATTGCTCTGTAGAAGACTAGGGCCCCTGTGCTGCTACTCCCCGGTCGAATTCGGGAAGCGACTGCCCGCTCCCTCGCCCGGATCGGCGCTGCCATCCGGTGGCCGCTGCCGGTACCGCTCCCAGCCAGCTCTCGGCTGGCTGCTGCTGTCGCAAGCTCGGAGGAAATCGTCCAGCTCTGAGAAGGCATCTGCCTGCTGAATGATGTACTCAGTTCAGATGTGAGCACAAGGAAGCGTGAAGGTTCTTTCCCTTCAGACCAGGACTTAAGGGGAACTGATTCTGCGTTTGTCCCTCAGCTTTCCCTAAGGACAGAAAAATCAAAAAGGAGACACATACAGTCATGGAATCATGTGGGTTGGAAAGGATCTTTAAAGGTCATTTAGTCCAGCTCACCTGCAGGGAGCAAGGGCTCTTTAACTAGATCAGGATGCTCAGACCTTGAATGTTTCCAGGGATGAGGCATTCACCACCTTCCTGGGCAACCTGTTTCAATGTTTCACCATATTCATTCATTCAACTCCCTGAAGGGAGGTTGTAGACAGGTGGGGGCTGGTCTCTTCTCCCAAGCAGCCAGCACCAGAATGAGAGGACACAGTCTCAAGCTGCATCAGGGGAAGTTTAGGCTCGAGGTGAGGAGAAAGTTCTTCACATAAAGAGTTATTGGCTATTGGAATGGGCTGCCCAGGGAGGTGGTGGAGTGGTGGTGGTGGAGATGTTCAGAAAAGGATTGGATGTGGCACTTGAAGCCACAGTTTGGTTGTCATGAACTATTAGGTAATAGATTGGACATGATGATTTCTGAGGTCTTTTCCAATCTGGTTGATTCTATGAGCCATTGTAAACAAAAATGGACATATAGTTTAAATCTACCCTCTGTTAGTTTAAAGCCATTACCCCTTGTCCTGTTGCAGCAGGCTCTACTGAAAAAAAGACTGTTCCCATCTTTCTTATAGGCCTTCTTTAAGTACTAGATGGCTGCATTAAGATCTCCCTGGAGCCTTCTCTTTTCCAGGCTGAACAACCCCCAGCTGTCTCAGCCTTTCATTATAGGGCAAGTGTTCCAGCCCTTGAAGGACTTGCATACCTGTCCCTATCTTCATTTTTTGCAAGCCTATGATGGAAATGTCTGATGTCTGATGGACCCTGTGACTATAGCCCATGAGTACTCCAAGCTCCTATTCACAGGTCAAGGGCCCCATGCTCTTTCTGGATTATAACTAATGTATTGGATTTTTTTTTTTTGTCTGACAGCATGGCAGGGGTAGATAGGATACAAGAAGGCAGCATTATATAGTGAAGTCACCTGCATACTCTGTGAAACTGACTTATTCAGAAGTCTAGATGATACATTCTGCTGTAAATGCATTTCTAAGTCCTGAGGGTAAGCAACAAAGGTGGAAAATTCTCTCTAAACACAACTGTGCAGTTTACGGCTTTACTCTGGCCTTGGCAGAATGCTCTCTGAGCTTACCATCTGGATTTTGAATGTTTTATCTAAACTTTCTTCTGCCTCTCTAGTGTCTTGAAACTATGAGAAATTTTCCCAACTCCTTCTTCTTTCTTATAGCTTTCCTCAGCTTTCTGTAACCATCTTTGACATTCTGTCTTCTGGATGATTTAATTTATGACCAGTATTTTATTAATGACCAGAATTCAACAACATGATCCTAGTTTCTCCAAACATTCAGCCTCCGATTCTAAAAAACAATGCCTCTGTTGTTTGCAGTGAGATGAAGACCTCCAGTACAGGAAAAGATAATTTGTCAAGGCAGGTATTTTTGCTACAGGGAAAAAGAGAAAATGAAAACCATACCAAAACAAACCCTAAAATCCAAATGGTGAAAAGATAAGAATGGGGACCAAGAATCATCTAACAAAAACCATCATACCAGCTATCACCTAGAATGACTTTGTTCCCCTTACATGTAGGTTGCTCTGATAAAATGACAAAAGCAGCAACTGCCAAACTTAATGTCCTTACTAAACCAAAAAAACCAACCAAACAACAACAGCAACAAACAAATGAAGATAAATCTTACTGTGCAAGATTATATAAACCATGGTTAAAATTTCCATCAAGCAGTTTCAATGTATAAATTACCATTTCAGATACAAATTCAGTCATGAATGACTAGAGATAGGGATTACTTAAGAGGAAAATTATTCCTTACCTGACTTGTTCTTGCATTCAATATCGTAGCCAGTGATTAAGCTATTGCCATCGAATCCCATGGTCCATCTGAGGGCAATGCTGCGTGCTCTCACCTCTCTGATTTCTATTTCAGGAGGGTCGGGGGGCTCTGAGCAAACACACACACACACAGAGTTACTGTCAGAAGAAAGCCTGTACACTTAACAAGATAATATTAGTGAGCATGGCACTGGCATAGCTTACTGGTGGTAAGCTCTCGTGACATTTTCTTCGGTCACTCATTAGTACCCTGAGCCAGTAATCACCTGCTGAGGAACATTCAACAGAGGGAGGAAAAGTCACTTCTCAGCTAGGGGTCACTGATGTAACCTTGAATGCTGACTTCTATTGAATCTCCTTATATGCAACATAGAGCTACTTTTTCTTAAAAGCACTCCAGATTGGACTGTTGATGCTAGGAAAGGTTTTTGCCTTGAACACCATATTTTGCTGATACTTAACAGCTTTTACACAGAAGGTGGTAGTAGAAATATGAACACTAAACTTAGAAATGCTAAGTTTGGTGAAGGTCATAAATGAAACGTCCAACTCTCTGACTATGTTTAAAAGTCTTAAATCAATAACATGTTAATTTAAAAACACTACCAAATTACACTAAAGTCTCTTTCTGCCTCTGTAGCTAAGGATGTGAATAAACAGCATTTATACCCATCCTGATGCCCCTTTACATTGTCACAGCCAATTAAATGAGCAGTGGTATAAGTGAGAACCTGTCCCCAAACTCCACCTGAATTTTTCCAAAGGGCTGCCTGAGGCATTCACTGAAATCTTCTGTTATTTAAAGCCAAGAGTAGGGAGAAAAAAATTTGCAAGTCCTGGAAATTTGTTGTGTGCATGCTCAAAGGCATACAGACACAAGAACAAGCATCACACAGAAAAAAAGCAGTGGCCAAGCCCTGCCCATGCTCCACATCTCAAATACTGTCCCTAAAGACACTCTAGAACTTGTTCTCTGCCTGAGTGAAACCCTACAGGGGGAGAACCCCAGCCCCAGGCATCGTAGGGGGCAAACTGATGCAGAAATGCAAACTGATTACAATTTATTCTGACTGATTAAACTTGAAATATTTTGTTTAAGGATCCACAGTAGGTTTAACATTTCTATAAAGACAAAAGTTAGATCACTTCATACTCAGGTTTTAAGCATGTTTGCAACTTCTCCTCCCAAAAAGTAAACCCCCATAAGCACTCTCCCTACTGAAGATGATCGCTTAAAGTATCTTTAGTAGATTATCAGCTAGTGTATTTGAGAAAAAAAAACAACAAAAAAAGTCTTTATTAATTTGTACACATCTAGAAAGACTTGAGCTTATAATTTGTTTTGATTTAATTTGTAATTCTGGAAACGAAAGCCTGAGCATTTCAATGCAGCTCCTCATTTCTTTGACAATGAGGAACACATTTGATTAGGTATCAGAGCTTCCCTCCCCCAACAGATTTCTGAGGATGTCATACACTTACTGTACTACCATAGCTGTGTTTTTTTCCTTATGTTGTCCTCTTCCTACCTTGCACAGTGAGCTGAATTATTCCACGATCCTCCCCATAAGAATTGATGGCATGGCAGGAGAAGAAGCCAGAATCTTCACGCACAGTTGGCAAAATCTATAGGTGGTTTGAAAAGAAGTGTTTGATTTAACAGCACACAGAGAAAATAAAGCAACAGCTTTTCTGTGTGGTGAAAGAAAAAATAATGTACAAATGTTTTACTTGACAGCAATAAAGAGATATTTCATGTTACACACATACATATATACACAAATGCATAGAAAAACATCCAAGATACTGAAACCTATCCAAAGAAGCAACACCTGGGCTGAGAATGCAGGCTATAAGCTCTACATATGTAGTCAGGAGCTAGAGCACTACCTATTCCTATCACTTCTCATTAGGAGTCTTGTTTCCAGTTACTCATAAGTTTGCCAAGTATTTAACAGCTAGCAGAAATTTTCTGTACAAAATGATGCCTCCTGCTGCCTCCAAATTTTTCCACTTATTTCAGAAAATAACTCAAGTGGCTGAAGTCTCTGTGGAGGAAATAAAGGTTTAAACAGAGGTGATGAACCTTGCAGTATTCAGTAGGGCGCCTTATAATAAAATTTTGGGTGGTCTTTCTTTTCAATTTTTATTTAATAACACATAAAGTTACACACAATCTTTACATCACAATCATCATGAAGTTTTTCTACAGGACCACTGCTTCATTCAGTGTACAACATGGAGAGGAGTTGTTTTGTTTTTTTAAAGAGCAGATGTTCGAAGTAACATCTTTTCCCTCATTGTTCAGTATGTTGCTCCCACACTTTATTTACAGCACACAATTCAAAGTGTGCCCTGAAGACAGACTTAACCATATTCTCAGAGCGTCTTCTGTGGTGGTTACCTATGAAATACCTATTTCAGAAAAAGAGTGAATTTGTTTTCATAAATGCTGACATCATGAAGAGTATTACCACCATTTTGTGTGGGGAATTAAGGAGTCAGACACCTGATAACGTTTGTGGATGCGTGACAATTTACCATGTATTAGCTAAGCCATGGTAACTCCACATTCTACTTATTCCCCAGCAAAGCCAAGGTAATATGAGCACAATTCTCATTCACTGGTTAAGATAAATTGATTAATTTCCCAGTCACTACAAAGATGTTGGAGAGTTATCAGAGTTATCATCTGAGATGTGGTAACCTGTCACACTGTGTTAAACTGCACATGTGGCTGAGCTTTAAGATAGGAAAACAAAATTTTTCAGAGCCCAATTTGATACATCTAGGGCCTTCTTTTTCCTGCTCAGAGTCCTTAGCAATAAATAGCATTTCATGTGTTCCTAACAGCTTCCATTGAGTTAATCTGCAGCTATGAGAGCTTAGTACTTCTGCAAATCAGACCCCAAGGGCTCAAGGCAAGTACCTAGAAAACAAAGAACACACAATTATTGGCCACCTGTGAAAAGTTTGGTTTCAATGATCAGCCTTGCATTACACAGTGTCTTTCATTACTCAGTCCTAATTCAACTCTAGAGAAAATCCAAGTCATGCCTGACTGAGGCAGGGGTCCTGCAGAAAAAAATAAAAGCTGAGTATAACATCATGCACATGTACAAAAGCACTGAATTAAAGCTTCAGAGACAGTGTTAATCCTGACATTTGCTATTTAGGGGCACTTTATTTCTCAGAAGACAAAGGCTTTCTATGTAACATACACATGGATGTGGACTGCTAGTATCATACACAAGCACTTCAGAAGAGAATTCTCCAAGCAGGTCTGCAGCCTTCCAAAAATAAATACTGTTGTGCATCCAATCATTATCTTATTAAAGTCATTAAAATGAATGACAGGAGAGGAGTCAAGGGGTCTAGCCTATAATTAAATATTATTTGAAACACAAATACACTAATATGAACAAAGTCACACATAAAACTTGCTATTCATCATAGAAATTAATGACAAATCTCCCTCATAGAGAAAGAAACCAGATTTGCAGTGGATATCATCCAAGACAATTTTTGGCTAATAAAGAAAGCTATATACCTTAAATGTTGCACTAGAATATAGAAAATCACCAGAGAGCTAGAGAATTATTTCCCTGAGTCTGGTAAAAATGACTTTAAGAATCTGATTGAGAAAATGGAAAATCAAGATTTTTGACTGAGAATCTGTATTTTATTTTTTAATCTTTTATATTTCATAAAGGCATGTGTTAAAATCTGAAGGAATGAACTCACAACTTGCTCATGTTGGTAAATTTTGAGTGGAAAAAGCTGTTCTGTTATATTGAGGACAACAATGTAGCCCCACCAATTATAGGTGACACCAAAGTAGCCAGTTTCTCATGTTTCCATGGCATCTTGGGGAAGCCTGAATCTCCAAAGCAGCAGTGCCACTCATGTAATCCCTCAATCTAACCTAAGTCAGCCACTTAGGAGTTGATGGACTCCTACATGTTGATTTGTCAGGTAAGTCCAGACACATAGCTTCACTGCCAGACAGCTGCTTGTCACAGAAGCAGAGCTGAATATGCAGGCTGACCATTTGGTAGGTGGCTGGGTAAGTTCTGCTTCTGTGTATAGTAGGTGCCAAATATTACTGGCAGCAGTAGATGTATCTACATGTGCCTTTTCCTTCCATCTCACTGATGACTAACTTTGTAAAAGGGTGTCCCAAGCCCCACAAAGGGAAAGGGAGGGAGAAAAGGTTCTTTAGAAAAGCAGCATTTTTATCTCAAAACAGCTTAATAATTTTGATGAAGGTAGGCCTGAAACATATCAGAGCTAAGAATCAGATATTAACTCAGCACGTGACAACTGTACTCAAAAATGAGCTGTGCCACTCCAGGAAGGACAGGCTAAGGCATTAGATACATTGCTTCTGAGACAGAAAGGATAACAGGCACCATGCCACGCTATCTTTCTTGTGGTCTGTGGTGCATGTGAAGATGAAGACTGATTTTTCTGGGGGTGGGATGCAGAGGTTTCCTGTACTTTCTCTTGCTGCCAGGTCTCCAGATATGCACCATGGGTGGAGCAGGTAGTGGGGCTCTGAACTTGTAAGGCAGAGGTAGAAGTGCTTCTCTAGCAAAACCAAAGCAAGCAACGCTCTCAGACATGTAGATGAGTTGTGGGTCACTTTGTTTTCTTACCTGCAGGGTAGAGATTACTTCATCTCCAACTTCCTTGGTGGAAACAAGGTAACGGGACATTTCAGGGTTAATGATTCTGTCTTCTTTTTCCCAGCGGACTATGATGGGTTTCTCTCCATGTGCCGTGCAGCTCATTTCCTTCTTTTGGCCTTGCGTTGCCAAGGTGGTGTTTGGGTAGGAAGTTATCATAGCTGGAACTGGAAACAGACAAAACAAAACAAAAGTCATTCTTCAGTGAGCTGACTGATCTGATGATACAGTGCTGCCCCTTGTTGATACTGTTGATATTTGACCAGATGGCCAAAACGGAAAGAAATTATTTAACTTTTATTCCCGTGTAAAAGAATTTTCTCAGGGTTGAAGATGAGCCTCCAAGCAAGCACAGCATGGAGGAGCTGAGAGTGGACAGTGGGGATATAGAAACAAGAAGATGTTGAACTCAAAGGGAGCCTGGCTGTGCTTGTTCTACTGCTCACAAGACAACTTATAATTAAAACATTCATAGTACATAAAGATACTGTAAGTAATAAGCATTTGGATATGGAGCCAATACTAGTAAAAAACTTCATATTCCTTCTGATGAGTTAATGTTTTATTTGCTGACAAATTTGGCGTTCACCATTTTGTATGGCAGTAGCAACCTACCAAAATCAGGGCTATGTTAAGCCAGGAACTGTACAAAATTAAAAGAAAGGGTCTGCACCAAAGAGATTACACTCCATGTATGTGCTGAGTGCAGAGTTAAACTGTGCTGAACCAGAAGCATAATTAAACTGACAATAAATCTAGCTAGATTTGAATTTTCATTGTATTTAGAGGGTATTTGCAGAACAGTTTGGACATAATTGTCAACTTCATTAATCGTTCTGAGGTTCAAAAAATTTTCATGTTGAAAAAATTACTCTCTTACTAGGAAGAATAGGATTAAAACCCAAGTCATTTCATGTTTTGGATAAAAAAAAGTCCTGGAAATAATAATAAAGATATCCAGTG
This sequence comes from Dryobates pubescens, assembly GCF_014839835.1. NCBI lineage: Eukaryota > Metazoa > Chordata > Aves > Piciformes > Picidae > Dryobates > Dryobates pubescens. The sequence goes on along the minus strand of NC_071623.1, from coordinate 18,867,018 downwards.
CTCTACTGCAAACTGTTCAAAATACGGCATCTTTGCAACAGGGTGGTCTCTTCAGTGACCTCCCATATAGTTTGTCCACGAAGGAATAGCATCTGGGCGTTTGTGAGTAGGAAGAATCAAAGCCCATATCTCTGTCTTTGAATTCTGACCCTCCTCCTGCTTGGGAGAAGCTGGAAAGCCCTTGACAGCACCCAAAAATCCTCTCTTTTGAAAGAATCTGTCCACTCCTTTCAAAGCATATGAGGTGGCAAGTAAGGACTCCCTTCTCTAAGCTCTTGTACTACGGGGCTGCCTCCTGCAATAGCCCCACTCTCCTTGTTTGCGGTATGAATGCTTCCTTCTCCTTATGAGAACCAGTCATTCCATCTGGATTTCTCTGGGTCTCTATTTTAAGATGACACTGATTTGAAGTCTTCCCAGAGTTTCCTCCTGTATAGGCTGCTACCAAACATGAATTTAAACAAAAATCCATATTTAAATGAATTATTATAATTGCTATTCTGAAATATTAATGCTTAGTGGCATGACCTTTTCACACACCAGAGCTGCTGATGCTTGGATATGACAATATGTCAGGACATAGCCCTTCCTGTTCCAAGGCTTCCTGACTCAAAACAAACCAACTTTGAAATTTAGCAGGTCTGTGGAGCTATGGGTTAGTTATGAATGGGATCTAATTACAGAAAGAATTCTCAGACAAGTCTTGTGTGAGACATCAGGCTTTTTAGGCACTGATGTACATTAACAATGAAGTATGTCTTGTTTAACTGTTTGGATGTTAGGTACCAATCAACTTTGTTGAAAAGGAGTATTCAAAGAAAAGAAACAATGGATAATCAAAATAGAAAAACAAGACAAGTCTGATTCAATCTTCCACAAAATAAAAATAACATCAGTTTCATCTGGCATCTGTACAAGTACTAATACTCACAAGGAGGTTACTTTCATTAAGTCATTCTTTGTGGCCACCTGCTTGCTGCTTCCAAACACAGAAGCTAACATAACTAGGCCTATGCAGATGCAGTTGAATCAAGAGAAGTGTAGCCAGCAGGTTTAGGGAGATGATTCTTCCCCCTCTACACCACTCTCATGAGAACCCACATGGAGTAGTGTCCAGTTCTGGAACCCCTATTCTAAGAAGGATATGGACAAGCTGGAATGTGTCCAGAGAAGGGCCATGAGGATGATCAGAGGGCTGGAGCACCTCTCCTATGAGGACAGGCTGAGAGAGTTGGGGTCATTCAATTTGGAGAAGAGCAGGCTGTGAGGAGACCTAATTGTGGACTTCCGATATCAGAAGGGGGCCTAAAAGAAAGCTGCTGAGGGACTTTTAAGGGTGTCAGGTAGTGACAGGACTAGGGAGAAGGGATCCAAGCTAGATGAGGAGAGATTTAGAGTAGACATTAGGAGGAAGTTCTTCACCATAAGGGTGGTGAGACACTCGAACAGGTTAGCCAGGAAGCTGGTGGAATCCTCATCCCTGGATGTTTTTAAAGCCAGACTGGGTGTGGCTCTGAACAACTTGATCAAGTGTGAGGTATCCTTGCCTGTGACAGGGGGGTTGGAACTAGATGGTCCTTGAGGTCCCTTCCAACCCTAACAATTCTGTGATTCTATGCACATGAACCTATTGCACTCATCTGCAACACTTGAAATAGACAAATTATCCTTTTGTTTATCACTAAGGAACCCAATTCAAACAAGTGGCAGGCTATGAAGGAGTCCGTGTTACCATCATTAGCTCATGCCATCACCTACCTCCTTTCCATATTCTCTCACACCTCCCACTTGACCCTTTTTTCTTTATTCACTGCAACTCTCGACACCATTCTCTTTTCCCCTTCATGTGACATACTCCAGTCCCCTTCATCTCTCCTTCTCCTCATCCTGCTGCAACCTCCTCAGATTCTCACATATTCCCTCACTCCCTACTTACCCTACTTTCTCTGCTGATGAAGAGAGGATGTTCACAGCCCACCCATGAACTGAGGGTTGCTGTGTGCCTTCCCACAAGGTACCACTGCTCCTAGAATGCCCATAGCCCCACGTGTGCAACAAATGCTCATGGGCATTTGGAGCAGGTGAGCTTTCTGGAATAGATACTGGCGTATCTACTCTCCTTCTGCTTCAAGGGTAAGAACATAGAGTGTGCAGCCACAGAAAATAGGGCATCTGGATTTGAATTTAAATACCACAGATCTCAAGGAGCATGCCTCAAGAGGCTTCTTTCCTTCCTCACTTTTAGGTCTCCAAAATGGTTGTCTACCAAGAGTTCCCTGATGGGTGACAGTGCCGAACCAAACACCTTGACCATCTTGTTTGGTTTTTAAAAAACAGAGGCTAGTTCATGAAGCTCAAGTTTTTTTGCAACAAAATATCTTAATATGAGCAGCATAAAAAGCATGTGAAGAAAGATGACTTTATTCCTCAGATACAGCTTTATCCTTGCTTATCCTTCCCTTCCTCTCACATAATCTTCCACACAGATTCCTTATTGCCATAGCAATGCCTCACAGATAAATATTTCCCCTTCCCCCAAAGCTGATTTTTTGCTCTTCAAATTTTATCTCCAATGATACTAAACCATAAGCTCTTCTTTTTATCTTCCTCTGTGTCAAAAGATTTCGGGTAACAAAGCCACAGTCCCAAGGATATTTTAGGCAACGCATATCTTCATCCTCCAATTATCTTTAATCAAATTACTGATGCAAATAACTGAGCTAAATATGCTAGCTCTTTACTGACAAAATAATCTAGAAAACTGTAAATAAGCAAACTAAACCTGCACTATACATGCGTAAGATATTCTCTCAGGATGTCTTAAAAAGAAGTGAAGGCATTTAGAAATACATCAAGATGATTCAGATGCCATATTAAATGAGTGTATCCTTTATATCTCTTCATATATATATATATTAGAAGCATATACATGTAATTATATATATTTATATAGGAGAATTTTGGAAGGGAAGGGCAAACTGCTGTTCATACTCAAGAGATGCATAGCACCATGCTCCAAGATTTTTGAGGTTTCCAAATTAATCCAATTCTCTCTCCTCTGGCTTTCTCTGTGTGTTTCTCTGGAGCATGCTACATGGTGCTGGGCATTATTAAAGTCCTATTGGTCAAAACTTGTCAAAAATTGACAAAATCATGGGTTTGTCTATATCTATGTCTCTCTATATACATATATCTATGCATAATATCTCTCTGTATCTGTCCTCTGTATATATAGATAGATACTGATGCTTTCCATTTTACAGATATGCACATTGCTGCAAGCAGCACTAATCTAGGAGATTTCTCTAAAGTTAGGCTTCAATTTGACGAGCTGATTTGATTATTCCTTTTTCCAGGAAAAGGAATCCATTTCCAGGAAAAACTATTAATTGTTTTCCTCTTTCTTTGTGGCATCCCAGTAAAGAGAAATCTCATTGCTTTATAGTATTAACAAATTCATTGTTAACAATCAAAGTGTAAAATCCAGTAGTCAAGGTTACTATTAAGAATTATGGAACTGGCACAGACGAAAGAAGAACCTTTTGTCCCACTCCTGAAAACTGAACCTGGGCCTTCCCTGAGATTCAGTAAAAATCACTTAATCTGACTTTCTTTGCTGTGCTACTGCTGAGTGTTTCATCAGGAATTGAATATAAATGAAAATTAAAACATTTAATTACCTTGACAAAGATTAAATTCATTATCCGGAATAAGAAGGCTATAGCAAGTTAGGGAGAAGCCTGAGCACAGTAACAGAATCTTCTGAATTCTAACCTTCAAGCACTACTAGAAATTAAACAAAAATTATGTAGAGCGTATGTGTGTAGAATAGCTATTTTTTCCCCTCTCTTTTAGCTCACAGATGGAAATAGCCACATGGGAAGAAAGCAAATTAAAAGGCTCCTTATCTTTTCATTTATAATTAAACTCTAAATATGTAGCATCCATAAATTATTCTAAGACTGACTGAAGTTCTCAGTATGTTTAAGAACTATCGCTATCTGTAGTCTCCAAATGGTATTTTTTCTAGCAACATGGCGGTGCTGAGGAGAGGAATACAACACAGCCAACACCACAAGAGATGGAAAGATGCAATGTAACAGTGTACAAAGTGTCTTGAATTGCCTTGGAAGTTAAATTGTTGATCATAGCCAAATAATAATGCGGATTCAAATTGCTCTTGAGGAAAAGGATGAAAAAGATGCAGCAGACAAACAAATCTAGTGATATGATGATCTGGAGATACCTGAACACAGTGAGAATTTAAGAGTGTGCTTTATAAAAGACATGTCCTGGACTCTGCCAAATATGTGCCTCCTGGCATTTCAACATCTCCTCATGTCTTTGCTGCACTTGGTCTGAAGATTTCTGCCCTGGCAGAGAGTCCTTCCCTATAACTTGGCTCCCTCCCTGGAGCATGACTAAACTAGAGCTCTATGACCTTTTGATGCAGCTTAAACGATCTTGGGTTAAAATAACATCATGAATGAGGAAAGTTGTTGTGATGAAAGAAAACTTCATTAAAGCTGAAATGAATTTATTGAAAAAATGAGTTAACATTCCAATTTAAGTCAAATTCCTGGTCAGCCATAGTGAGAATCCTTTTCTGTCCATGCCAAATGTGATTCTTTTCTACTTCAAATATAAATTCCCACTTCCTCAATCTACTTTTAATCAGACAGTGAAAGTCCATGCAAATATATTACTTGCATTTAAGGCAGAAGAGATCTTATGCTATAATCAGCTGATGTCTGTTTGTTAATTTATTTTCAAAGGTAGTAGACTTCCAGAAGCCAGTAAATGACTTGCTAAAATTCTATCGGTTTCAGTTTTCCCCTTCAGATAAGTGACATTTTTGCTTACTTAAGCAGCATTGCTCCAGAATTCAGTGCTCTGGACCTACCAGAGAATTTTAAATCAATAGGACTTCTCAATTACTGAATTTAAGCACACAGTTCCTTGGTAAAACTGTGACTTCTCCAGCAGGTGAAATGAATGCTCTTTGTCCTCACCCTTAAGAGATGTCAAACAGAAAACAAACCATGTCTCAAAGAGTGAAAGAAGTAAGTTAACATGAATCAGGTTATTCTCACAAAAATAACAGGTATCCAATTAATGAGTATCACTTTCTAGCCTCATTTGGTAGTTTTGTAAAAATACTTCATATTTGTGACCTACTCATGTTCATCTGTTACGAGCCTCCCGAGACACACTTTTAGGATGAATATTTGAAAAATCAATTTAGAACATCTAAATATTTAATCAAAATGAATCTTAATTCAATATTTTGCTGTATTTCTTGCAATTAGAAAAAAAAATTGTCACGCAAGCAATGCAGCTTTCACATAAAAGCATAAAAACAATACAAGATTATTTTCAAATTCAAAAAGCAAACTAATGGATGATGAGGTTTCAGACTAGAAAAAGCAATTTCAAACGTGTAAAAACCTGAGGAATATGAGAAGTAAACATTTTGGTTAATTAATGTGACAGACTAAATAATTTACTCAACTTCAGTTTCAAGAATCTGCAGCGTATAGAAAACAAACTAAAAAAATGTATTGATAAATGTATTTCTGAAAATGTTTTAATAATCAGTCAGTTTATCCTCTACCCCAGGCTAGTAGCTTTTTGTACACCTTCATTAATAACTGTTAGATGAATGTATTTCTGGACAATAGGCAAGAACTTCATTAATGATTCTAATAACCAAAACAATTTTCTGACAGTACAGTATGAAATGCAGTACTGTTGTGGGGAAAAGAAGACTGTACACATCAGAAACTGCATCTTTATGTTGCTATTTAGTGAAAGGTAATGCCCAGGAGAATTATGAAATATAAATAATAGTCATAAATTAAACACAGACGTGACCAGTCCATGTCCCAGCTACCTATGTTTGCATTACAAATCCCATATCCAAACAAGAGACTCAGTGGTATGTAAAAACTGCATTATTAGGATATTAGGACACCTACACAAGCTAATATTTGGAAAAATAAAATAAAACAGAGAAGTAAATCACCATGTGGGAATGAATAGGGACTCCGTACACCCTGAAATACCATTTCAGCTAGCTATTCCACTGACAGAAATTAAGTTACTTTGATTATAATTATTATTCAAATGTATTTCCATGCTAGAACAAGCCTTGTTTGATGCTAAGCTTTAATAAGAATGACAATGGTGTCTTGAGTACTTGGCGGCTTTACCAGTGCCTGATGATCTGATTCAATATGTCAGGGTAAAGGCTGTGAACATTTAGGGTTCATATCTTATTCACTCAGAAGTGGTTTCAGGTCATATTATAGGAAAAGAAGTTGATTTATTTTGCATGACAACTATGAATTTTAACCAAAAGACACATTAATAAAATAAAAAAGGTCTTTTCTTTCAAATCACAAAGGCAATTATTCCCTCTTCCTGAGGTCTTTTCTGTTTGTACAGTGTGAACAGCTGTCTTCAGATGATACATGAGGCCAGCAGCTGCTTCTATTTCTCAGTCTTTCCTCAGACTTTGACATGGTTCTGAAATGAATGTGACTTTCTTTTGCCTTGCCATGCAACTTCAATTCCCATTTTGTCTAACTGCACTCCCTAACAGGGGAGAGAAAGAAAATGAGAAATGATAAGCTGAAGGCTTTGTTCCCTCCAGTCAGTTTCAGTAAAAGCCTGTGGAAATTCACGACAAACTATGGTACTCCACATGAAACACTGAAAATCACTTTCATCAAAGCTTGGATAATTGTCAAAGCAAAAATAAATGATCAGAGATATGTAAAATATTATAATACCATGTATAGAGTTGTGATTTTTGAAGACTTAGAGAAAGGCTATCTTCCTTCATAAGAAATTAGTGGTCAGTATTAATGTTACCATCATTATCACTGTTGAAAAGTGTAGATGCCTCAAAATTAGTATTAGAAATATGTGCCCATTAAGCATATACTTCTTGGGCCACTTTCTACTCCAAATCAATTATGATCTTTCATCACTCTGTATAAACGTCAGGCTGTAAAAAGCGGGAATGTTAAATAGTTTAAACTAGAAATACATAATTTTAGATAACTTCTCCAGTGCTTTGATCTTAAATTGAGTTCAGTCTGCCATCAAGATGGCATCAAGTTTTAATGCTAAGTGAGAGGGCTGCTGCTATCATAATAGTAAAGTACAGTGCTCTAACTTTTTGTGACTTACTGAGTACAAATCAGTAAAAACCAGAGACTGTAGAATGGCATGGGAGAGTGATAATTTTATTGTAAGTTCTCATGCTTTAATCTTTCCATTTTCACCCTTTCATTAAAAATACCCAAACACTTTACAAGTTTCAAGTGGAAAAAAAGAGCGGGGCTGGGGGCGGGGGGAGAAAGCCTCCAGAAAACACAAGCTGTAATCGGGATATATTTTATGACCCAGCAGTTCCCACAGGCCTTTTAGATTTTGGAGGCTGTGAAGTGACATGTGTAAATGTCCCTCCCAGGGGAAAGGAAGCAAGCACTAATTGAGGTATTGACGGGTTTAAATGAAGCAGAAACACACTAAGGAACTCTGACTACAACAAAAATGAGTATTGGTTAGCAGTGCATGCTGGGACATTAATGGTTTTCATTTACTGTTCATTCATGCACGTAAGTATACTTTTAAGCACGATGACGTGGGTCTATAACAGTTCAGTTCAGAGCTAAAAAGCCATAAAATGCTATCTGCTGATGTATAAAAAACTGAGTTCAGTAAAACTAGTCTGTCTGGCCTTTTGGAATCTAGCCTTCACATTTTTATTTTCTAAACAGACACAGATAGACCAACAGCATCTGATCAGGAGCAAAACCTGAATATATGAAAATCATGGAGATACAACTCAATTTAAGCAAACATTCTCTATATAATTATATTAACACATGAATATAAAATTATACCTTTTTTTTTGCAGATTAATACTAACAGAAAGGTGTTATTGCATTGTATGTATACACAAAAAGCATTCACCTGTACATGTACAGGCAGAATATATTCATAGAACAAATCAGTGGCATTCATCTCAACCTAACTACAGATGGCTAAAAAGAGGTCATCCAAGCCTTTATCTAGTCAAATAAGGACTTCTCTTCTATAGCAGTTCTTGGGTGGAAACTAGACCTTCCAGAGGGCTGTTCATCTTGCCTTAAAGATGATGAATGGCTTCTTACTGATGACAAAAGGACCTCCAGATGAGCTGCTTAGACTTTTAGAACCAACTTTGTGTTAAAGTCAGGGAAATCCAGTGCTAAAGGTCTAATCTTGAAGTCCACATTTTCTTAACTAAGGAAATTTAGGAGGTTAATAAATGCTACAATCTCAGGAAAGACAGGAAAGGAGATTCAAGTAGGGAGAATAAGATCCTAATAAAAAGCTCTGAAGACTGATTTTAATGGACACCAATCTGACTTCAGCCAAATTTCTCAGGCTGCCCCTTGTCACAGAGATCATTCGGGGATTGTTTGGAAATGGTCTGACCATCTATGGCATATTAGCTCTGCTTGTTGCTGAAAAACAACCTTGAGTCCTAATCTAGTCTATGTTTTTTTACTTTCCACTATGAGATCTTCTTCTGCTCAGCACTCCAGCAGCTTCTACAGGGAAAGCACACATCTGAAGCTGGACAGTAAAAGGATAAATATTCCAGAAATGTGAGGAACCATATTAAAGTCTGAGAAAAGCTCACAGGTAACTTGTATGATTAAGGTTTTTTTTTTCAATACATGTCTTAGTGAAAGAGAGAAGTACTAGTAAAAAAAACAATCAACCAACCAAAAAAATCCCCCAAACACCACACACACACACAAAAGGAAAAAAAAACAAACCAAAAAACAACAAAACAAAAAGGACTTAGATAAACATGGTATTTCTAAACTACAGATATTCAGGATAATACTTTACCCATAAATAAGCAACAGCTCTTACAGCAGAAAATCACAAAGGAAAATTCTCACTTACTTTGATTAAATCTAAAATTGGTATGTCCCTTGGGGATTTTTTGGGTCCCTTTTACATTTATTGTTATCATGTCTTTGAAGTGTTGTATCAAATCAAAAGGCTCGGCCTTTCTACTAAGTATTTTGAGACTATTACACTGAACGATTAATAAAGCTTCCAGACAAAAGCACAGACTGACAATTTGGCTCAAGAATCCAAATGCCTAATGACAGAGGACTTAGACCCTAATTTGAATCAAAGTTACAGTTATTTTGACTTATTCAGAGTATGTGATACTCTCATCCTGCCAGAGAACAGCGGAAAGAGTTTTAAAGCGAAATTTTACACTACTATTCTTGACCTTGATAGTGTCCTGCTATATAGCTGGGCTCCTCCTAATAAACTGAAGTTAGGATGTGTGTGTGTGCTTGTGTGCTTATATGTGCATGTGTGTGTGTGAGTAAGAAAGGAAAAATAAATCAATCTTTTCCGTGGAATCAAATAAGAAGAATTATTTCATTACTTGGAAAAGAAGACAAAGCAACTCTTGCTGCCTTCTTCCATTGACCTTCATTCATCCTGTGAATTTCTCTTTTCAATACACTCTTTAAAAAATGTTTCTATTTCTCTAGAGACCATTTTTACCCCTCAGCCAAGGAAAGGCATCATAAATACTAGTGTTTCAGGCAGGAGTAAATTATAGCCATCCATCTCACGAACAAAGCACATGGCACAGGGCTACAGGTCACTTTCTTCCACAGCACCTTCCCACAGTGTGAATGTTCTAAGGAGTTCAAAGGACTTGGATTATTTTTTTTTCCTTTAAATTGTGTTTAAAAGGAATAGGAACAACCATTCCCTCTGCCACATATAGAATGAACACCCAAAACTAGAGGTCAAAAATGGGAGAGGTGATAATGTAACCAACAGCAAAGAAGAAAGTAATTCTTCTAAGCATAGTTTGACATATTATATGCAATGAATTTTGATTGTGATAAATGAAGCAGCCAGCTACAAGTGAAATGTGAAAATACTTATTTGATGGTTTTTTAACCAGATTGTCAAATGTTTCTTGTTTAATCACATCAATGAAACATGCTTACATGCTGTACTGACATATCAAATTGCTACCTAAATTATTAAATTATATTCATACAAAGAATTTGGCTTTAGGACATCCAGGAGTTATAAGTGATGCTTTGGTGATTTGTTTTTAATTCTTAAAATAATAATACTTATTATTTACTATGTTGCATTATAAAAGGAATAATCATTTACAGTTTTGCACAGGGTGGGTTTATACATTATATAACCTTATTAGTCACATACAGAGGAAGATCTCATATTCAGGTATTATTGGCCTAAGTCTTGCTCTTTTTGTGATGGATTTTAGAGTTTCTTGTAAGCTTTTTGTCAGAGACCAGCTAATTTCTCTGACTCAAAGAATATGATTGCTTTGACAAAACAAATTGCTGAAAAAGATTAATTAGCTCAGCGTTCAGTTACTGGTCAGAGGATAAGAAAAGAGACTACAAGCACTGGAGTAATCAGTATAATCAATGATCATGGCCTATTTGAGGACACAACCTTGAACCTAAATGCTTCCATCTCTCCCATCCCACTTTCTGTTTTCCTAGCATGACAGACATTTCACTATATGTATAGGCTTGGGTAAGATCAATGGCACAAAAAAGGTATAATAACACAGACTAAAACTATTAGTTCATTATTATAAATTACTTCAATTAATATTTGATTTTATTTGCAAAATAAAATGTTTCCTATAACAAACAGAGAAATACTTATCCCACTACAGTTTCCAACATGACTGTAAGGACATGAAGATGGAAGGACAGCAAAGAAAAGCTTTAAATTAATTTTTTTTTTTGGTATCTCATCTAACCACTATTTCTTTGGGATACCCTCTCACTTCTCAGAACTACATTGAAAGAAAGGGTTTGTGAGTCTATGGATGTAGTGCAGTGCTGCCCAGTAGAATTGGTGGGTGGCTCAGGCCTAGAGAGGAGCAATCAGGGATTTCATGTGCCCATCTGTGAAAGCAGGGTGCCTTATATTTCCTTGACTCCAAAACAGATAACCTGAAAATGGTCAAAACTCTGGCTGAAATGTAGGTATCAGGATTTCCCAGCCCTATGCAGTGAAGGTGATAACCCTGAGTGTGCCTGTGTTTTGACACAATGGGTGAGATCAAGTTCTGAGCACCAGAGCTCCTGTTTCATCTTTTACTACCATCTTCTTGAGATATCTGGGAGGATTCGTAATCAGCCATGTCTGGTTTAGACCCTCAGAGCCTGGTTCCTAGAAAATAATTTATCTGAGAAACCTACTGATGGGGAGCAATTTCAGTTTTTTTCTAAGCATTTCTTTTGAACTGTTGCTGTGCAACTATCTAACATTTTGGTTTTCTGGGAAATTATTGGGAATTATACAGAGCAATGAAATCATAATTTTCAGCAAGCTGTCATTCATAATTATAATTTCTCTATGACATGGAACTCTGCTGTTTGATTTATTCATAAACAAATCCAAAAGCCATCAGCTGCTGTGCAAGCTTCTCTTCTTTTTAATCTGTGTGTCTTATGAAACTGGATTTGGAGCACTGAACACTTCGTAGACAGTAATGCCACTTCATTCACCATAAATCCACACACGGATTTCAAATACTGTCTAAGAGGCAAAAGACATTGCTTTCCATTATCAGCTTCACAGGCTCTTTGGGTTTTTTGTGTGACCTGACTAATTAGACACATGGCCAATAGTTTAACCAATTAGAGAAATCCTTTTTTTTTTTTTTTTTAATGTAGAAACTGTCTATTAAGCAACAGTTAGAGCTACTTATCTTAAAAAAGACTGTGATACAGGCACAAAAATGTGTTTTAAAACTGACACTTCAGTCACTCCAGGAACTTTCTCCCAATGAGACGACTTTGTTAAAGATGATGTAAAACACTGAGAATAGGAGAAGGAAAAAAAAAACCAAAACATTACAGTTCTGAAATTGTCCAAAAATCAGACAAATATGCCTACAAAAATCTGCAGAATGTGAATTTGGATAGTTAAAAAAAACCAGAACAAACAAACTGAAAATTTATGTAAATTCTCAAAACTGAATCTTTTTGGTTGGTTTGTTTTCCAGCCAAAGGGTAGAAATAAAATCACTTAAATTTATTAAGATAAAATCACTCTGAAGGGCATGTATTTCCTGGTGGCCACCTGGGAATACATTCCTGACTCTTGAATTCTATGAGGAACTGAAAGTACAGTTCTGTGAAATACAAACAATGCACAAAATTAAGGTGTTATTGAATCAGAGATTTAAAAACAATCTCTTATATGGCATAAAGTTAAGTTATCTCTAATTTCTAGTCAGCTTGTAGTTAGATTCTTGTTTAAAGAATTTCCCTATAGATACATGCTTCTGTATTTCTTGCTAAAAACACTGCTAAATTGCTGAGCAGGACGCAATCCAATGTTATACTCTGAATGCTACTTCTCTGCAAATAACTCCCTTTGTGGTTTTTTATTTGTTTGATTGGCTGGTTGGTTTTTTGGGGGTTTTTTTTGGTAGCTGCTTGTAATGAAAGATTTATCATATTACCTAAGATCCTGCAAAAGAAACATTGTGAGATTTTAGCCTGAGATGTTCTTGCACTTCTGTTCTCTGTTCATTGATGGAAAATATTGCTGGTCTCTGAAATTTTGCATAAACCCCTCCTTGTTATTAAGGAATTGCTACAAACTTGTCTCATAGTATTTCACTGAGAATTCACAGTGGAAAAAAATGATGTTAAAAAATGATATGACTTTTTAACTTTCCTTAGTAGTAAGATAAATTAAATTAATAAGAATGTCAGCATGATGTCAAACTAATGACCGAATCAGAATGTTAGAAAAAGGTAGGTGAGGCCACTGTCAAAGTAGCTGCAACTACAACTCTTAAACTGGGACAAATCCACAAGATTCCTACATTATCTCATCTACTTATGCAAGGAAAAAGGTTGTAAAAAGTGACTGCTCTCCATCCTGATTTGTTTTCTTTTCTTTCTTTTGCCTCTAACAAGTGGGGACATTGGACACCTCCAGGACTTCAAAAACCAGAATTGTTTTCCCCTTCAGCTCCCAGGAAATAAAATAATAGAACCATATAACCAGTTTGGCTGGGAAAGACCTTTAAGATCATTTAGCCCAACCATTATCTAAGTAGAAGAAGTCTGGTGCTAATCATGTCCTTAGCACCACATCTGTTCCAATTTAAACACCTCCATGGATGGCGATTCAACTACCTCCCCAGGAAGCCTATTCCAGTGTTTGATAACACTTTCAGTGAAGAAGTTTATTCTAGCATCCAATCTAAATAGGTGGAACTTGAGGCCATTTTGTCTCCTCCTATCACTCATTACATGGGACAAGAGACAAACACCACCTCACTACAACCTACTTTCAGTTGTAGAGCAATAAGGTTTCCCCTCAGCCTTCTTTCCTCCAGACTAAACCACCTCAGTTTCATCAATCACTCTTCACTGCCCTTCTCGGGACCCACTCCAGCATCTCAAAGTCTTCCTTGTAGTGAGGGCTGCTTTATCTAAGTGTCCTGATCTTGAAACTGACTCAATGACTTTGTTCCATCTTCCATTAACACTGAACCCTACAGCCTGGATGGCAGAAGTCTATTTTGAAGACTAAGTATTCAGACTTTATGAGTGGGTGACTTTAAAAATATGCAAAAGTTAAAGTATTTAAAGAACAATAAGATTTCCTTTCTGGATAAACCTTCTATGGGTTAAGAAAGAAATCTATTTTAAATTATAAATTCAAGCACACATATTTCAATAAACAAAAATCACAGAAACTTTCAAACAAACTCCTATTTTGTTGTGATCAAGTTTGAGGATACATTCTTTAATTGCACAAATGTTGTTTTCCCACAAGATGAATTCTCCTTCAGCAGAGGTGGCATGCAGTGCTCTGGATTATGCAGCTGCTGAATGGTGATCATTCTACTATTTCTGCCTTACTTTTGATCATACACTTGGTTAGAAAATAGCAAATGAAATGAAACAAGATAGATGACTGGTCTTTTGTCTAGGCTTGCTGAGTGTCACATAAACCACTTTAATTTTATTCTGCTTTCTGTGGCAAAATCAGTGTTTTCCAGAAGGTTGCTCCCCAACTCCTTTGACAGATGCTATGTTCCTTTCTTTATTTCTAGGAGTTCAAGTTGATTTACAGAATTGCTGAACATCCCTGAATGCAATTGAAGTCTTTCTGAAAATAAGCCCTGATTATTTAGAGAGCAAATTATTTCTACAGATAATATGTGGTGTATGTTTTCTTTCTTTTGAGGTAGTTACACAGGTAGAAGAGGAAAGATCCAAAGCCATATTCCACAAAGGTTTTCCAAGGATAATTTGGAAACTTCCTAAAGTTGTGTAGTTTCTGAAATATTCCTGGTTTTATGCTGTGTACTTGATTCAGTTGTTCTATATGAGTATCATCAATCAATAGACAGAGTACCCATAACTAGCCTTATAAAAAGCAGCTCATTAAGAGGTTGAACTCTAATGAACTGTGGTGGAAAAAAAGAAAAGAAAAAGAAAAAGGCAATCATATCTGCAGCACAGAAGAAAGGAAAAGCTTTCTTATTTCTGTGTCAGTTAAACACATTTTTAATACTGCTGCTAACAAATAATAATACCTTGATTTTTTTTCCCCAAAAGCTTGCAAAGTTGCTGGCAGGTACAGCAACTTTTCCAGTTCCTATTGTCAGCTCTGTCAGTCTTTCATAAATCTCACTAGTTTCTTACACCTCTCTCTCCAGAACACGCGTGTCTTGCCTCAGATTTTGCCAGAATAAATCTCTGTAATTTCACAGGGCTTTTTCCCCCCTAGGTCTACCCTCCTGTCTCAACAAGCTCCTGTTGTGTTTTTTAATTAGATGGTGTCCTTTACAAAGAATGGGACTTTGAGGCAAAGAGGTGAAAAAGGGGTCACTGGTAATTTATTGCATGTCTCAGGGCTGAGCTTGCTGGTAACTGCAAGACTGTAAAGCTGAATAATTAGTTTTATAGGGAACACTGGAAGATTCGGTACTCCAGTTCAGGTGAAAGCAGAAAGGAATCTGAATCATTATCTTAATCTTATTGAAATGTCTCAGGAAGTGTAAAAACAGGTCATCTGTTAAGAATTCCCATGTCATTATTACTAGTAAGGGAAGACATAATTCAAGAGCAGCCTCTGAGACGACTTTCTCTTTCAGGATCACTTAGAACCACAGAACACAAAAATGTAAATGAAGATGTTGCTTTAGAGTCTTTCAATTTTCTAAAACATTTGCCTATCAGCTACCTTGGTCTTGCTTCAGGAAGGCTGCTTGGCTTGTGTGTATTTTTCATATAAAGTAGCATCAGTACCAGGAGCACACACTCTTTGACATTCAATGGGTAGGGAAAGATGATGGAGGAAAAATGTCTGGGTAGCACCCTTCCTCTATATTGTTACTAATGGATAATTATGGTATGACTAAAGCTGTTTTGTTGTTAGCATCAGAGTATCTAAGGAGACAGTCTTGAGGATTAAAAAATGCTCAGATTTGGAAGATGATGGTATGGAAAGCAGAGCCCACCAAACTCCATGGGAGAGGCAGAATTAGAGGAGGAATGCTCCTGGAACCCCTGTAACAAGGAGCGTTTGCAGGCCTGGAAAAACCTGTTCAAACTTTCTTTGCTTACTTCCAGAAGGAGAATAACCATTTTTCTCAGTTCGGTAGAAGAAAGGAAACCCAAAAATATACGGCTTGATAAATTTTCATCCTCCTAGTTCAGAAGGAAAACTCTGATGGATGGAAACACTGCCAAAATCCATAGAAAACAAGTTCAGTCTTTCCTATTGAACTGGTTTGTGCAAAGGCAAGGCCAGGAAGGGGTTAGTGGTTAAATGCTAGAGGACCTTGACAGGCCATGTTGTCTCAGATAACAGGAGCAGCTTTGTCCCTGTGACTGTCAACAGCAAAATGCACTTGTCAGTTACCACCTTGAAGTTCTTGCTGTATCATGGCAGGGGTGTGAGATTGCTCACAGTTCTAGAGCTCAGTAGGCCATATGGATGAAATGTTGGTCCTGTAGAAGTCCAGTGGAGCTTTATCACTGCCTTTTCCTTCACCAGGATTTCATTTGCATTAAGAATGCGCAATAGTGTGGCCAGCAGGACCAAGGAAGTCATTCTGCCCTTGTACTCAGCACTGGTTGGGCCACACCTTGAGTACTGTGTCCAGTTCTGGGCCCCTCAATTCAAGATGTTGAGTTGCTAGAACGTGTCCAGAAAAGGGCAACAAAGCTGGTGAGGGGTCTGGACAACAAGCCCTGTGAGAAGAGGCTGAAGGAGCTGGGGTTGTTTAGCTTGGAGAAGAGGAGGCTCAGGGGAGACCTTATTGCCATCTATGACTACTTGAAGGCTGGTTGTAGCCAGGTGGGGATCAGTCTCTTCTCCCAGACAACCAGCAACAGAACAAGAGGACAATCACAAGCTGTGCAGGACCAAGTTTAGGCTTGATCTTAGAAAGAAGTTCTTCACAGAAAGAGTGACGGGCCATTGGAATGGGCTGCCCAGGAGGTGGTGGGCTCAGTGTCTCTGGAGGTATTTAAGTAAAGACTGGATGAGGCACTTAGTGCCATGGTTTAGTTGATTAGATAGGGTTAGGTGATTAGATAGGGTTGGACTTGATGATCTTGGAGGTCTCTTCCAACCTGGCTGATTCTGTGATTTTGTGAAGAGTTACATTGGTAACTCTTCTACAATGTTATTAACCAGACCTTGCACTAGCTGACAGGGAGGTGCTAAAAGAGAATTAAACTGTAGAATGTTAAAAAAACAAAACAACCCAACCAACCAAAAAAAATACCAACCTACCAAACAAACCCCCAAACCTTTCTGTTTATGTTTAATATAAAAAAAATAAATAAAGAGAACAAGTCTCTTGAGGCCCTTAATATTGTCTGTCAATATGCATATCCTCAATTCATGCTAACACATTTTCATTCAGTCACAGGGTATGCTTTAAACAGTTCAATGTTGCATTACATGCTGCACTTGAGACCCTCAAGATCTTGTTTGTTCTCTTCAGTATCCCTCACCCAAGAAGCTAATGAAAAATGTAGTCGTGATGGTATTGTTTATGACAGTCATAGCTGTGACACATGATAATTTCACAATCTTTTCAAGACACCATGTGGTTTCTTTTGACAATTTGTGACAGGCTGTGTTATCAAGCACAATTGTTTGCACAGGAAACAACTGTAACACGTGGTCCTGGGGACATTATGTTATCTCCTGATAATGATGTCATTAACATGTGTATACTATAATTAATGACTACAGGAGCGATTCATTTGAGTAATGCTTATGAATTCATTTCATCTAAAATGGGAAAGAAAACCTATAATCATTTGAGCTTGGATCCTGAAAGCTACTTACTTGCAACCTGCTGCAGCTATGCTGGGTGACCTGTTAATTGAGGCATATTAAGCAAGAAGCATTTATTTCTCAGTTATATTACAGAAGCTTGGATTAGAATCATTATCATAATGATTGTTCTCATATAGATCAATGAGAGAAACAGGAACCTAGCAGTGCTCCAAAACTCTTTGTCACCCAGTCTCCTACTAACAGTAGCCAGGAAACAATTACAGTTCATCAGTCTGCATAGCTAACATAATGAAGCTGAAGGCAAGTAGATAGCAAGCCACTGTCACCAATGCTACGACCTCACTCTCTTGTAAATCATAAAACTACATTTCTTACATTCTTGTCTGCATGTCACAACGAAAGCAAACATCTCAGACACATATATAAGCTTAATCATTTCTTTTCCACACTGTTGTAATGAACATCCTCTTGACCAGGGTAAAGTGTAATCTATTTTTACCATCATAATTTTGCCAATATATTTGACAGTTTAATGTCCTGATGTTAGTCATACCATGATTTTAGTATAATGTTTGTTGTGCTTTCACTGCAGACTCAATTCTGCATTTCACTGCTTATAGCTGCCTAAAAAAATTAGGTATATTTCGACCCTCAAAATA
Organism: Dryobates pubescens; assembly: GCF_014839835.1. NCBI lineage: Eukaryota > Metazoa > Chordata > Aves > Piciformes > Picidae > Dryobates > Dryobates pubescens. The sequence continues at coordinate 18,848,965 of NC_071623.1, read as the reverse complement.
TGTCTTCAAACCTGAAAATTCACTATTCTCCCTCATGGCCAGCACAATCTCAGAGAGACTTTTTTGGTTTGAATTTTCAGAAGGCTGTGTTTGAGCACAAAATATATTTTCATGGAGATATTTGCTGATGCAATCAGACACACCAAAATAGCTGGGAGTGAATGGAATTTCTAACCTGCCACAGACATAGTCCTCAGCAAAACTGCCTACAATGTGTCTAAATAGATTAGAATGAGACTGGGTCCCTGTGAACATTCCTGAAAATAGATTTCTTGTGGAAACTACAATCAGTCCTCTAATAGTACCCTAACTCCTGTGTGTTCCAAGCCAAAGCATCCTTGGATAACCCCAAGTTAAATCTCTAGTGCTTTCAAGCTCCCACATTTCACACATACAGCTTGCTCATTCAAATGCAGGAGATGATAGGAGCTAAACTGAAATTTATTTCAGGTTTTTGTTTTGGGTTTTATCTGCCCATTCATATATCCTCTGCTTTTGAAATTAATTCTAACTAAGCTGCAGAAAGTCAACTCTTGCTCCAGAAAGTGTCCATGTGAGGGATTTATAGTATTACAGCTAAGTAATGATACTATTATAATATGCTAGAACAACCAGTAAAAGCAGAAATAATCTTGAATACAGACAAGATCTAAGGAACATGCTGGGAATTGCAGAAGAGAGCATGCATATATATTGACACATGCATATAAGCACATAAATACAGTCTAGCAGTAGAATCTGAATAACTCAACTGCGTATCAGCAAAGCCATGGTAACTGCCCAGGTCCATGTGACTACCACACAATGATTTAGAGGGAATTTAACTTCTTTAATTGTTTGAGTAATTACTTTGCATATCCCTCATGGTAGGCAGACACAGAGATACCCACCACAGCTCAGCAGATGTCAAGTCACTGGCTCATCCAGGCTCAGTGGTCTGTACATTTGAGCCCCCTCTTCCAGAAAGAAGGCTGATTTGTTTGCTACTGTATCTTTATAGGTGAAATAACTAGATAGCAATGGTGAAAAGCAGATCACAACCAAGTAAGAAGTCTTAGCCAAGCTAAATAGTGGATAGTGTCAGCCTCACTCCTTCTGTCCAAGTTCTCTCCGTTGTCATGTTTTTAATACCTCTTTAAGTGTTTTGGAAGGTGTATCAGTTTCACACTGAAAAGCTTAAGACCAAAGAGGGAGAGTGTTAGCACCTTTGGACAGTAAGTTATTCTGCTAGGAATACCAAAACAAAATAGATCCAGAAAGGCTATGATCCTGATGAGCAATATCTCTCTCTCCACTGGTGAGTTCCCTGAAATGTGTCTGGGAACAGAAACAGATGCTACATAGAGTCAGCAAAATGCCTGAGGATACCTCTCATTGATATGCACTCCTGTAATGGTCTTCCTCACCATTTAGGTACATGCCCATTTACCTTAAAAGCTAGGCACTTCATTTAACTATTATTTAAATCTTAGAGATGGACATTTAGTAAAAGGCAATTGGATTTTCAAAAACCATGTGCAAACACTTATGAAAAGTCTGTTCCTCCTTATTTCAGCTTGGCAAATCACCACTTCAAAATCTGATAGCAGATTTTCCTTTCTATAAGTAGAGCTTTATGGCTCTAAGTGTATGGCAAAGAGCCAGCTTGTATCAGTTGTAAATGCAACAGTTATGCTGCCTTGCAAAGTAAGACAAAAAAAGCAGAGCACTGCTGTCTTATGGAGCACTTAGAGTAATAAGCACTGACTTGCAAAACTAGTTTCAGGATAAGACCACAGAAGTGAAGTTCTGCTGCACAGCTGTATATCTACATGTGTAAAATTACCAAAATCAAGGGCTAGTAATTAAAAGCCAGCAAAAAATAGCCCTCTAACTTGTGTTTTTTCTACTGCTTTGAAGATTTGCAACAAAATGTACTTATGTTATAGCTCTGTTGAGTATTCTCTTTTCTGCCTCTCTCATTTCACAGTCACAAATTTGTATCATCTAACTTTCAGAAAATGAATTTGACCCTTTAAAAACCTTTGTCCTTTGTGAAGAAAGAGATGGAAGACAACAGGATTGTTTCTTGGGTACTTCTCTCTCAATACAATACATCAATTAGTGGAAAAACATTCTTGTTAGGTCATTGAGATTACGATGTAGGAGTTTATTTCAGCAAACACAGGAGAAGTTCAGAGTGGGGAAATAGAACTGAGAGAACTGGCAGTGCTGACTGAGAGCCAGGCTACTGAAATAAACTGCTGCTTTACTATTAATATCTGAAAACTTACAACCTTTGCTGAAGCTTGATCCCATATACTTCCAGACCATGACATACAATATATATGCACAGACTGTTTCTTAAAAGTTTAAGTCACATTTTAAAACAACAACAAAACCTCAAACCCAAACTGACTCCTAGCAACATATGTTTAAATTCCTAAATAGCCATCTGCTTAGCTAAGCATCCTTCAGCACACCACTGAGTGCAGGAAAGAAAACCGCATGCACACTATCTTTATAAAGCTGGGTTCTGCATTACAAAAGAAGAAATTGTTTTAAGAACATACAATTAAGGATTTTATTGTTGGGGTTTTTTTGAGAATGTATCATTAGGGATTAAATTTAATGGAAAACAAAACAAAACCAAACCAGGAATGTTGTAGACAAGCAAAATTGTGTTTAATGAAGGCAAGATTCTTATCATAGCTCTTCTCCCTCCCCTCCCCCCCCCCCGATAAAAAAATAGATATGTAGGTTTTTTCTCACTGCAAAGATTTGAAATCTATCACCTCCATCTGATCAGCCAAAGATCAAACATTTCTGAAAGCTGCATTATGCCTAAGTAAAAGCGTAAGAAGTGCATTCAGGAAAATCTTGTACCATCTGATCACATCTGGATGGGGTTTTGTTCCTTTTTGTGTTCTTTCTTGAAGGTGAGCATCAAGCACTGACTTATGTGAGTGCCCACGTGTTCATGCACAGGAGCACACAGAGATGCTGGTAGCTGAGGTCATTACCTTACATGCATTAGACAGAGAAAGAGATTTCACTGGGCTTTTACAACATGGTAGCATCACATGTTGTCTTGCAAAATGAAGTATAGAAACTTTCAGGAGAAGTTTCAACCCTGAAAGCAGGGAGTTTAAACAATGACTTTGCTAATACCTGCTCACACTGGGCTGCTTCCTCAGTTGCCTGAGGGAGCATGACAGAGTACAGACTCACAAGATACCACAGATAAAACATATTCACACTAACAATCACATGGACCTACTTGTACCAGCACTGATGTGCATAGAGGGGGCAACTCCTATAAAAATTTGAATTCTTAATGGATACTGTCACTTACTCTTGCAAAGTTAGCAGGAGAGTTTGCACATTTCTAAACAAGATATTAATTTCCAATGAAAAATATTATTTCACAAGTTAAGAACTGTAGATGGAAGTCTAGAGGTTATTGCTTCTCTGAAGAATCATTTCTCTTTTCTGATCTTGGTCATATATTCACATGCATCCATACAGGTACATGACATTGCTTTCCCAGGGGTTACCAGGAATTTGCCAGCTGGATGCTAAGCACTAAATAAACAATGACAAAGAAGGTAAAACTAATGCCATAAAGATGTATATATTACCCAGAGAACAATATTCCTACATGATCAAATACTCTAAATCAGGGTGGAAAAGGAAACATAAAGTGGTCGTAAGACTAATTACTTTGTGTGTGTGTGTGTGTGTGTGTGTGTGTGTGTGTGTATTGATGGAGAAAGCTAAAATATATATAGGATTAGATTAATCATAAATAATTAGGCCAACCGTAAGAGGTCATTCCTTCATTATTTGTTAGTTTGACAGACCAAATCAATTCATTCCCCAACTCTGCAGGATCCTAATAAGATTTATCTAAAAATGGAGGTGTGCTTCTTTAGTTATCTATACTGTGAAGATGCTCAGAAATCAATTGCTGTGGCCATAAGTGGACACTTCCTTTTCACCCCAAGAAACACAGAAATGTCAGATTAAGATATACTCAAGCATCACATACCAAACAAATACCTGAACAAATAATGTGGATGGGAGATCACACATAGAGCAGTTGAATATTAATAGCTAGGAATGTAATCTAGAATGAAGGAAACCTCTTTTCCACAAAGCAAATACATCTAGATCGCTGAGGAAAAACCTGCAATTGCAAATATTTTCATCTGATTGTACCTGACATGCACAGCAGGAAGGGGCAGAGAAAGCAATGCCTGAAATTCTCTGGTGTCTTCAGCTGGTAGGCAGCTCTTCTTCCTGCATTGCATTCTCTGCTTCTATTCTGTGCCTTCCAGATGTAAATTTAATTTTTATTTTTCTATTGATTATCAAAGAATCAATAAACAGCATTTATACTGAGTGCCATCACAGGATTTTCACAGAGGCATGTGAAGATAACTACCATGCAATTCTTGAAAACCTATTTTGAAGATAAAAAGACAGCACTATAAAAAAAAAATATAAAATGACACTTTCTTTACATTTGAAAGCAAAATTGCTTGCTTTAAAAAAAAAAAAAGCTTAAAATTGCAGTGATGGCAGCAGTTGTAAAAGATTGTCTTTGGCTAACAGTGACATTTGATGTCATATTTAAAAGGAAATATAATCTCATGCAGAGCTTAAAATACTTGCCTGCAAGCTATATTATTGCATTTTTATTTTACTACAAAAAAATTTATGTAACTGATTTGGTGCCTGTGTCACTAGATATTCAAATGCAGTTTATGTCCTACCTATTTTTAAGATATTGTGAGACATATATTATTTTTTCATAACTCATTGTCTCTTCCTTTTTTATGCACAATTTATGTTGTTACTGTGGAATTTTTGAGGCTGTGTTGCCTTTAAGAAATCACAGAGTTAAAGACCTGGAGCAGTCTAACTGGGGCCTGGAGCTGCCAAGCCAAATTTTTGCTGTGTCACAACGGTGTGGTATGGAGGGTGGAGAGGGGAGGGGAGGGATGTGAAGGCTTGGGTTTGTCGTTCTCTTTTTAAGGGAGGTTTTGTGAAGCTTTGGCATAATGAGCTTCTGTGTTAAGGCCAGACTATGGATGTTGGTGTATTTTATATGCTTTGTACTATTGTATATAGTTGTGAATAGCATTTCCATTTTAACTTTCCATCCTATCCAATCCTTTGTGTGAGTGTTTTCCTTTTGCCCTTTTTGGAAGAGGTAAAAGAGCAATCTGTCTTGTTCTAAACTAAGGCAGATTCCCTACATAATTCAAGAGCACAAAAGAACAGAGCTCTTGCAGATATTGGAGCTTAGTGTACTTTGATCCCCTACAACACTTACATCAAATAAAAGATAGGAATAAACAATCAGCCATAATAAATAAACAAATAAACATTGTAAAGAATCTTCATGCCAATCCTGTGACAGCATTCAGTAATGAAAACCAGTGAATAATCTTTCAAAAGCTCTTGTGCCTGAAAAGCTTGTGATTAGATCATTAAAAGGGCAGAGGATCCCTGAGATGGAAGAAAGTTTGCAATTAGGAGTCTGTCCACCATTTTTGGTGTTCAGATAACATTTTACAGATCTTAAACTCATATGAGAATAAGAATAGAATAGAATAGAATAGAATAGAATAGAATAGAATAGAATAGAATAGAATAGAATAGACCAGATCAGGTTGGAAGAGACCTTCAAGATCATCGCATCCGACGAGGAGTTCTGAAATGGACAGCTAGGAGACTGAATGTGGAATTCTTAAAAAAGGAGAAAGTGATGGCAAAGATGTGAGGATTGCAGGATGGTGACAGTAAGGAAGAGGAAGAAACATTTGTGGGTGTGAAGGGAGAATGATGTAAGACTTGAGAACATTGTCCTCTGAGCCTGAGACTTTGTACTGCTGGAACATGGTTATTTTGTAAATGAGATGTACCTTAGAGCTGGCATGACTAGACACACAGAAAAGAAATGAGGGGAAAGGAAAAGGGAAGGGAAAACCATGATACTGCAGGAGCTAGTTTTTCTAAAGTGGAAATGGTTGTGTACTGCACATACACGCTGTATTAATTTATATCCCACTATTGCTATACAATGCTCTCTTGATTTAAGTTCATTTAAGCTTTGTTAGTAAGACATAGCCCCAACTCTTGATGACATTGCAAATATAAAAATAAGCAGCAATAGATCGTGCACACACTTCCTCCACTAGAAGCCAACATTAAACCCAGCAAGCACTCTGCATATGGCCCCCATTTGACAAATGAAACTAATACATGCACAGCAGCATCTGTATTTAAAAATGTTCCACAGGAAAATTATTTGGTTTAATAAAACAGAAGCATAAAAATCCAGGGAATGGGTATGGCTAGTGTTTAGTCATTGCTCCTATACCACATGGATTGAAAAAAATAAAAGAAATAACCTATCAGAACGCTGTCCTAATGCTATTTGTATTAAGACACAGTTCTGTGTGGCTGACTTTGAGATTTATAATCACTTCATAATATAAAGAAAATATCACAAAATGTTATTTTAGTGTATTTTTTAAAAGTGTGCTATGTTCAGATGAGAATTTCCAAGATAAATTTTACAATATCATTACTGTGTCTACTGCTGTGGTTTAATCCCAGCTGGCAACTAAGCCCCATGCTCACTCACCACAGTGGGATGGGGAAAAGAGTTGGAAGGGTAAAAGAGAGAAAGCTCATGGGTTGAGATAAAAACTGTTTAATAGGTAAAGCAAAAGCCACATGCATAATTAAAGCAAAACAAGGGGTTCCTTCACTGCTCCCTAGGAAGGGAGGTGTTCAGTCATCTCCAGGAAAGCAAGGCTCCATCACATATAATGATTACTCGGGAAGACAAATGGCATCACTCTGAACACCCCCCTCCTTCCTCCTTCTTCCCCCACCTTTATACACTAAGCATGACATGATATGGGATACCCCTTTGGTCAGTTTGGGTCAGCTGTGCCAGCTGTGTCCCCTCCCAGACTCCTGTGCACCCTTAGTCTGGTGAGGTGGGATGAGAAGCAGACTCTGTGTAAACACTAAAACAAGCCTAACTTATCAACACTTTCCAGCACAAATCTAAAACATCGCCCCATACTATCTATTATGAAGAGGATTAACTCTATCCCAGCCAAAGCCAGCACACTACTTTTTTTTTTTTTCCCCATCTCTAACTGATATGGTATTGTGGAGGGTTGAAATTACGACACCCCACACACACACACCCCCCGCCCCCAGCCTAAAACTGCCACAGGTATCACTGATAGATGTCATTGCAATCTCTAAACACCATCCCATCCAGTTCCAGCCACTGTTGTGCTTTTGAGTCTGATGCTCCGAGTCTGCCCTGCAAAGCTGTTCTACCCAAAGGAGCTGGCTGAGCTGCTGAGGGTCAAGCAGTGGCTCGTATCCTCAGATGCTCTCTGCCCACTCTCCTGAATAAGACTTAGAGACAGTGAAGAGCCTGGGAGGGGCATGGTGGGAGAAGCAGGAGCAAAGCACTCAACCTCTTTGCAATCGGAGGTGGAAATATTATCAGGGATTTGAGGATGTTTCACTTGTCCTATCTAAATATAAGGAGGAGTAATGTTTACTAAACTAAACCTGGTAGATGAGTAATGATTAAGTCCAAGATGAGTAATCCAGAAATCCTGGCTGTCAAGTATCCCATGCTCATTGACATAATTTTTTTCTTAAAATGTTATTGAGAGATACTGTGTTCCAGAAGGGTATTCCTTTACATTTCACATGAAGGCAAGTCTTAATCTGAAGAGTTATGTTTCAAGTTCTCTTTTAGGAAAAAAGACCTTTCAAATCATCAGTAAGAATAATTTCCAGAATATTTCAGGATCACCATTTATTATCTTCTAGCACAGTAAGGTTTTCGCTATTGTGCTAAATACAATACTGAAATTTGTAAGCTTACTTTCATAATGAAGGTTATGAATGAATTATACATCTAGCTTGTATCAATCATCTCAACACCAACATCTCAGCTAGAGAAGGAGAGCAGAGCAGGCATTATATTCAAGTCTTGATTCAGAGTAGTGTTCACAGACATAGGAGCTATAATCCTTGATCTGAAACGACCTCTGTTGCTCTACTGACAACACCTGGCCAAACCTGGACACAGTGCTCATTGCAATCTGAGAGCCATATAAAACCTCTGAACAAACAAGTAATTTAACAGAACACAAGAGGTATTAAGATTGAGAAAGATGTGCTGTTAAAATATCTGTGGTTTGGCTGGTTAATGGGTTCAGTAAAGGGAAAAAAAAAACCAACCAGCAGCCAGAGTACATACCCTATCCCTATGAGGCCTTCTAAGAAAAGTGAAGCAGTGATGAAATCATCACAACTTTGTTAAACTGTTCATTTTTTTTTTTTAAGGAAAGGCTCAATGTCTTGTAGGCACTATGAAAATGTCAATAGAAAGAAAAATGAAAATGAACCTCACCCATGCCTCCTTTTAAATGCCTCTATTTGGGCAACATAAACCTGATACAATCATTTAAAAACCCCAACATACATACAATAGTGTTGATACAAATAAAAAAGGATATAGCAGAGCTTATGTGCACTTTCTAGCGAGCTAGGTGGGGAGAAACCTATTTCACCTTCCTGCTAAAAACACTGTTGTGCAACCAGCCTTGAAGAAAAGCAAAAGGGCTGCTGTATTCTTTTTCCTCTTGCACCCAATTAGAAATCTATTAAAAAAAAAAAGGAGGGAAAAAAAAAAAAGAGAGAGAGAAGTCTTTACCTTCTCTCTTTTCCTTAAATGAGAGCATTGCAAAGATTTGCATACAAAACCACTTGAGTATTTGTACTGCTGTACATTTGGCAATTATCTTACAAGAGAAAGCATTCGTTTTAGCCAATTGCCACAGGCTTGGCATTACTGAGAGAAGCAGAAAGCATTTGAACGTTCAGAAGAAAAGGGATATTCCGGCTTTCTACCAGCTACCTTGAACATATTTCACGTTTAATTTCACCCTGTTGCCACAGGCACTGTGTTGTTATGACAGCTGATCTGCCATTGAATAGCTGTAAAGGAAAATCAACAAAGGATCGCTTCAGCGGTTTTCAGTGCAATTTATTGGAGCCTGTATCTTGCGGCTGCTGCCGCCTGTCGGGGTAATGACACATGATGGGTGATTAAAGAGCAAGTCCCTAAATCAAAGCAGTGCCAATGGTCTGAAGAGGCAGAAACAGCACTCAGACCCTGTTAATTTCTCATAGTGGGAGGACCTCATTAAAAAAAAAATAGGCTGTTTTTCTAACAAAAGAATATACTTGTGTCTAGGGAGAATTTTCGTGTTTCCAGAATTTACAGTAGCTTTCTTACAGCAACCTTTAGACAATGCATTTAATGAAAATAAATAAGTAATTAAAAGAGATGGAGGGTGTTAGAATAGAATACAATAGAATAGTAGAATAGAATAGAATAGGAGTAAACCAGCTAAGAAGAGACCTTCAAGATCATCATGTCCAACCCATCATCCAACACCATCTAATCAACTAAACCATTCAACCAAGCACCCTAACAAGTCTCCTCCTAAACACCTCCAATGATGGTTACTCCACCTCCCCAGGCAGCCCATTCCAATGGGCAATCACTCTCTCTATGAAGAATTTCTTCCTAACATCCAGTCTAAACATCCCCTGGCACAACTTAAGACTGTGTCCTCTTGTTCTGGTGCTGGTTGCCTGGGAGAAGAGACCAACCTCTGCCTGCCTACGACCTCCCTTCAGGTAGTTGTAGAGAGCCGTAAGGTCTCCCCTGAGCGTCCTCTTCTCCAGGCTAAGCAACCCCAGCTCCCTCAGCCTCTCCTCATAGGGCTTGTGCTCCAAACCCCTCACTAGTTTTGTTGCCCTTCTCTGGACACATTCCAGCAAGTCAGCATCTTTTGTAAACTGAGGGGCCCAGAACTGGACACAGGACTCGAGGTGTGGCCTAACCAGTGCAGTGTACAGGGGCAGTGTTACAGTCCATCACCACTGACTTGGAATTTAAACAGAACTGTACTATAAGTTGCTCACATCCTCGTATTTAACACAGCTTTTCTTTTTGTTTGCCAAGAAGCAGGTAGTGAGAGAGCTGCTTGTCATGAGGGTGAGGGCAAAGGTAGAAAAGGGTGGCTTGCCAGCTCATGGGGACACTTTGGAATATAAAAGTAGTTTTGGTTCACTTAAATGTTTCTCTTTCCTTTTTCCTTTTATTTATTTATTTAATTTTTAAATTCTAAGAAGATATGCTAGTAATCCAGATAGAAATTTTCACCAGTTTTGGATGAATTTGTCCATTGGACAAAACCAGGCTACTTGAGATAACTGCAAAACAAGTATGAAGAAGAAAATAATGGAAAAAGCTCTTTGTTTAAATACGACTGAATCTGAAAAGAAGAAAGCACTAAAACAGGATAAGAAATAACTTGGTTTAGGTGAATTTGAGGTAGTATGATTGCTGGTTTTCCTACAAGAAACTTTTGATGGTTTAAGAGATGGTGATTTTTATCTTCCTTTACAAGATGTGAATGATCTATTATTGCAAATGTAGAATAGACACTGCCACTGTTCAGACATATTGTGGGATATTGCTAATTAGGAATTGGACAAAAGTCATGTAAAACTATATGTGTATGTATATTTTTTATATATATATACATTTTGTTATACATGTATATATAAACTAATGCATAATTGCTATGCTTTTCATAGACAAGGAGAAGAAACAGTTGGACAGATCTTGCCATTCCTATATTCTCAACAAGGAATTATTTCGCTCGAAGCTAAAATGAACAATTAGAAGCACACTGGTGAGCAGAGCACAATGAGTTCTCCATCACAGCTTTCTGGCTTTACTTCAAGGGTTGCAGCAAAGCAAACTCGCTTGGCCACTTGGGAACAGTGCCTTTAAGGCAGGTAAAGTTTTATGGAGGAAGACAGGCATAGACTTCTACCCATTTCAATAAATAAATGCTGCAGTGCTTCAGCCATATGACAGAACAACTGTTAGCTAGTAGTGGAGAATGGCTTTGTGAGATTCAGAATCTCCCTTCATAAACATCTTTTGGGTTTTTTTGGGTTCATCTTTTATTTATTTTGCAGTAGTAGTTATGTGATTGGGACTTCTATTCCATGAGTTTTCTGCAGGTGGAGAGAGAAAAACCTTGCCCTGAAGATGTCATGGTCAAAGCAGATGATAGTATAAGGGAGGCAGAGGCAGCAGAGCCACAGGGTAGTGAATTACTCCATCCAAGACCAAGAGTAGCTGCAGAAACAGGGCATTAGACTCACTTCTACACTGTGACCAGGCTCCCTTTCCCAAACAGCCTCTTTTTCTGTTATTCCACCAGCTCATGTCATAGATAAAAAATGAATTATATATAATGTGTTTAAGTGGAGAAACTTAGCATTAAAAGTATCAGATGAGATTAGTATATATGGAAGGAGGTATGGGTCTGACTGATGGCTTTAGGTGTATGTATTAAATACATAATACAAATAGTTGAGAAGCATATTTGAAAGGAAAGTGAATAAAGCAATTCTCCTTTCTACAGCTGACAGGATTTGTTGAAAATATTTTGGTGGTCAGATTAAAACTTGTGAAGATCCACACTGTCATGAAAATAAGTGATAAATATAAGAAGAGGCAGGGATAACATGACTAGTTTCAACAGATTATTTACATAGGAACATACACACATTAATGAAAACCTGGTTTTCAGGAGGGAATTTTTTTTCACAATACTGTTCTATCATGTTATATATAGCCCCTAAAGTGGAATTAGGAAGTGTGACATTTATTCAGATGAAGGCAGGCAGGCAGTCCATTTTAGGCAGGCATCTTTTCCCTTGTGACTCCCAGGCAACCTTTAAATAATTTGAGTTCTTCCCTTCATGTTAAAGGCTCATTATCCTTTACAGAAATTCTTTAGAAGTCTTTTCATCCCAAGCACCAAGAGTCATTTCTCAAGACAGCACTAGATTCCTTATTCCAGATCCTTCTCATAATTTTCTAATATTGTATGTCTTAGTGAATAAGGAACTCAAGAACTACTTATCCTTGGTTCAGAAGAAGAGAAGAGAGGGAAAAAAAAAAATCTATATCCATGTAATGAAAAGAATAATAGATGTTAAGTGAAGACTCTCTGCTTTCATGGCTGCCATTCTAGCCCTGTGGTTCCTGATTCAGCATTGACTGGGAGAAATTTCTTCACACATTTCTGTTAGTATTCCTGAAGCCTCTTTCTTTTCCTATAATCTTTTTTTTTTTACTTTGCACTCCTTTCTCATGCAATCTCCTTTTAATCAGGAAGCTGGACTGGCTTTTCTGATATGAAGGTGTCACACAGCACACATTGAGGCACTAAATAAATGTGCACTACCATTTTATTCTTAGCATTACAAACCTGTTAAATATGCCAAGTTACTTTATAGCTTGCACTGGCTTTTCACTAAAAATAAGCCTGTCTGTTTTAGAAGTAGTAAGTCATGGAAGTATATTAGGTCTCTGTTTATTTTATCCATTCCTAAATTATCAAAACAAAAACTTGTCTACCCTCTTTTGACATCAAAGGTCAACAGCTTTTCTCTTTAGATACAGGTGACACTAGAAATTCTAGAAGAGTGAAACATCCAGTCTCATTTAAGAGGTTTGTCACAGAACCACAGGCAAAAATGTATCTAGAAGTGCTACTAACAGAGTAAGTGGAAACTTTTGCCAGACATGGAAGAAAGCAATCCCCTGTGCACAAAATGATTTTTTAATTAATTTCACAGTTATGCTATCAATGGTTAGCATCTTCACATAAGTATCTGTGGTACAAGGGCCAGTTAAGAATTGAGGGAGGAAAATGGACTGCCGATGCGTCTTTCTGAAAAGCATTATAGATTTACAATCGGTGACAAAATCCAGCTACGCCAGTCTACTTTTCAGCCGGTGATTTGAGCTACTGTTCATGGACAACCCACATAAAGACTGCAGGAAGGTGGGAAGCCATTTTGTCACAAGGAAGGCACAATAAAATGTATTGATTTCAATTCTTGTTTATGTTTTGGAAACCTGTTTGTTACTTGCCAACTTCACCACACAGAAACAACCACCTGGGCCAGGTCTTACCTTCTGCATCTGATTTTAATGTAGTTGTAGAGCTATATCTGAAGATGAGGGGCCAGAAACAGGATTGTGGGGGAGAAGGAAAAGGAGTCAAAATAACCATGGGGATAAGAAAGCAGTGACTGACTATAGCAGAGAGAATAATGGCAGGTTCAAAACCTCACTCTGGAGTCCCTCCTCCTGACGAGGTACAAGTATTATGCGCATCATAACCACTCCATCAGAAAAGGAGGTCCAGCTACACCTGCAACCCACCATCACACATTTTTCCAAAGCAGCTTGTCTTTAATGTGTCTTGATTAAAGCTAAAGCTCTACCTCGTCTCCACATGGAACACCACGCTAACAGTGTTTGCTCTAACGGCCTTGCTGGGAGCAGCACGTGTGTTAGTGTGGGTGTGTGAGGGTGTACAGACGTGCTTGCCTGCTATCGCAGAGCTGGAGGGCTTTTCATTAGATTCAAACAGCAACTGACTCTCCAGGGAAGCTCCTGCTCTTATTTGATAAGGGATGCTCTTTTATCACACATGAAACTGCATGCAGTGATCAGACAGACAGTGTACATAGCTGCCACCCAGAGGAAAGCTGGTTTTCTGTAGCATATTACAGTAGTGTACTGCTACTACAGTTGCAGATTGGCCCAAAAATGGATTGTTATGGAAACTGTGGGAGCTGGGTCTTCTACTGATCCACAGAAAATGTATGCAAATATTATACTTGCTTGGGAGGTTGTGATATCATGTTATTTTTTCAGAAGACAGAGTCACTATGGTAAATCAGCGTGGAGAGGACAACTCAGACCTTAGTTATTCATTCTCTGATATTACATAAATGCCACCCCTAAACCTAGAGTTTAATCATCTACAGTACAGCTCTCCAATCAAAAACAAGTTTGATTTTCCTTCCTTTCAGAAAAAAAAAAAAGAAGAAAAATAAATAAAATAAATCAAATCCTGCAAACATGAAAGTGCATGGATTGGTGACCTCCTTCAGTACTGGTCAAACGGGTCATCCAGAAACATCTGGCATGCTGAAGCATCAATAATCTCATTTTTCTCTAGTGAGGAATTTCTCTAGAGAGTTTTTTTGTTGTTTTGTTTTGTTTTTTTAAATAATGTATTTATTTTCTCTACATTCTCAGCTACATTCATGTTTGAAGGAGTTACAACTAATGAACCTAAAAACTGTATTTTTTTTGTCTCTTATGCCTAGAAACTACAGACAGGATGAGGTTTTGTATGTATTCCTGATTCAGCAGAATTAGGTGCATTTTCTGAAAGTCTCCTGCCAGTGGATACGTCAAAATGGCTTCTGTGACTCCATCTCTATCTTAGAGTATGTTATAGCTTCTTGTGGTATCTGCTGTAATCGTACCTATAGTATCTATCTATACCACTTTGAGAACTGATTAAGAGACTTTAAAATTCCTATTTTCTTCAAATCCTGAGATTTGTAACAGTTGCTATGGGTATTTCTTCTTAGTTGGGTTTTTTTCACCCCTGACTAAAGAATTTGTTTTACTTCCCTTACATTACTCAACTGCAGCTCAAAGACATGATACAATTTTTTCAAATGAGAAGTTAATCCTTGTCATTTATAAGCCCTCTTTTCTTCCTTCACTAAACAATGTTTTCATTACCCTTATTAGCTTCCGTGTGCTACCACATGCATCTGAAAATCAACATTAAATTAAAACAAACAAACCCAACCACTCCCCTCCCTCCCAACCTTCCTTTACTTCAAACTAAGGATGCAAGAGACAAGCCTTTTTGCACTCAATGGATCCCAGAGAAGTGGTTTAGTTCTTACTTTTAACAGTGAGGTACATGGACTTGCTGACGTCTGCTCCCACATCATTGCTGACCTTGCAGAGGTAGTATCCACTGTCTTCTTCCAGCACATGTTTAATCAACAAGGAGCCATTTATGAGAAGCTGGATACGACCGTTCAATGCAATTGGCTGGAACTGAGGAACCCCGGCACCTGAAGCAGGACCACATGGAAATAAGTTATTAAGTAAAGCATTTCAGGGTGAGTTGTTGTTGTTTGGGGTTTTTTGGTTGGTTGGCTTGGTTTAAATAAGGTAGAAACTATCTACAGCTTCCTGTTCTTAGAGACTCAATTCAGTTAAAACACAAATGGCTTCTGACATCATCAGAAGCAATAGAACAGTTCTCTGACAAAAGTGAGTTCATTAAATGGAAAGCAGAAAAACTTTTGGAGTGCAGTAGTAGCAATAATTTTCCCATGTTAAAGGTAAAGGAGGAAAGAAAAAAAGCATGAAGCAGGAGTGGAAGAACAAGGAAAGGGGAGAGAGAAAATGAAGATTTTCAGACTGCTTATGGGTAAAAAGGCACATTTGTTGTACATTTAGAGGCTGATAAATTATTGACAATTACAGCTGAACAGTCATACGAGTATGCATCCCTAATGCATACACCAAATGAATTTCTTATGATGAAGAGGGATATCTGTTGCAGTAAACATGGCATACACAAGGGACCTCTAGGACCTTGTTTGTGAAACTTTGGGTAATGTGGAAAACCACATCAGTGACTGTGTTGCTTGTTTTCTTCTACAGCTGACTCAATGATGACACTTGAAATTTCTCTTATGCCATGCTTGTAGCCAGTATTTATTTGCACTGTTTAAAAAACAAAATAAACCAAACAAAACTCCCAGAACAATTAACA
The DNA here is from genome assembly GCF_014839835.1 of Dryobates pubescens. Taxonomy (NCBI): domain Eukaryota; kingdom Metazoa; phylum Chordata; class Aves; order Piciformes; family Picidae; genus Dryobates; species Dryobates pubescens. The sequence continues at coordinate 18,833,165 of NC_071623.1, read as the reverse complement.
AACACAAACCCCAATCAAGCACCACAAAGAAAGAAACAAACAAAAAGCTCAGACCACTAATCAGGCACAAAGTGCCATGTTTGGCAGTATTGTCACCATGCTCTACTGTCTAGAGGCCCACCACTAGTTCAGGTTGCTCTAGCATTAGGGGCTCTCTAAGTATATATTAAGATATGCTTCTTGTAACAAAAGGGTTTACAATCTACTTTGGCATCAGGAAATAGGATTTTTTGTAAATTTAAAGTAGTCTTCTTCAGTGGAATTCTCTTATGCCACTTTGTGTACACAAAGTTAATATCTGTCAGCATTGATTACTATATGAAGTTGGCTGAGTCAGCCCAGGAGGAAATACAATGAATAAATATTATGGGGAATGATTTCATACAAAATAGCAAGCCATGACAACCTATGAAGGCAACATCTAGAATACTAAAAAAGGCAGGCATGAATACTGAAAATCCTTCTAGCCCTAGAAGTGTTTGCTTCAGGGACTTACAGCTACACAGAAGGTCTGGTGGCTAATACTGTGAATTTTGAGGTGTTAAAGGGATAATGTCTTCACAACAATCAGTTGCCATTGTTGATTTTCCAACTCTCTTTGTCATATGCATAACCAACTTCCTCCTTTGTCTATATTGTTGACTTTAATAAGCCATTTTTCCTGCCATTCAGTTGGCAGGCACATTTATGCTTTGCTAACTCTACCTGTATGAAACTGCCCAACTAGACAGATGCAAGGACTAACTTCTTACATTTTGTCAGATGACAAATTCTGAAGACAGTTTGGTGTTCACAGAAGGAAAGGGCTGATACTTCTGAAGATAGCTACAACTGGGAAAAATTTTGCACAACAGTTTGCAAAGGCTTCCTACTCTTCACACACACTGTTACTGCTACCACAGCCAAAGTGACAGCAGTGGCAGCAGCTTCACACACGGGTGTATGGATGAATCTGCAAAAGGACTACTCACTCCTGAATCACAGTGTCACAGATTGGGTGAGGTTGGAAGGGCCTTCAGGAGGTCAGAAGATTCAATCTCTTTGCTCAAGTAAAACCATGGCCAGATGGCTTTTGAATATCTTCAAGTATGAGACTCTACAGCCTCTCTAGGCACCAGTCCTCAGTCACTGTAAAAAAGTGTTTCCTCATACACTCAGATGGAATAGTCCTGTGCCTCACTGTGTGCCCATTACCTCTGTAAGTTTGAAGGTCTTAAATCAAGAGATTCCTGCTGATTATGCATATCTGTATGGATCACTGCCATTATATTTCAGAGACAGCAAGTCCATTTCCATTACTTGTCTATCCCTACGTACAAAAAAACTGAACATTCTTTTTCCATTTTTTCACTGACGTGAAAAGCCAATGACACAACTTGTCTGCAAGTACACAGATGCCCTTTCTATGATATTGTGGTGCCTACAGATGAACTATGATTTAATTGCTTCAATCCTGCTGAGTTCACCTTGGGTATTATTTCATAATTTGGCACAAACTTTGCTTAGATGGGCGTTCACCCATCACATAAACCAATCACATAATATATCTTATCAAAAGAAGATGTGTCATATATCCCATAAACCTGTATAGCACCTTAGTTAGACCATGTTTTGAAACTGCAGTCATCCACTGTCAAAATAAAGCTTTTGTAAAACTGCTGACCTTTTCACCTAGAGTTATTTTGCCCAAAGAAATGAAACCATAGTTTGATGGCTTTACCTACATCACATATCCACTAAAATATTCTTTGACTTAAAAAATTCAGAGCTCTTAATGGAAAACCTTAAGTACAGTCACTTGGTAGACCATCACTAAAATCAAACCACTACCCCTTCCTTTTTTATTAAGATGAGATGCTTATGTCTTTACAAGTAATTACAACTCAGCTAGTTTGACTTGGCCTCTTCCTTAGGCACATAAATACAACAAAATAGAATTATATTTTTGTGACCTATAGTCATAATTAAAATCCCTTACACCATTGAGATTAATGGAATCTGGAGTGCATTTTCCCTAGATTTTATCAATAAAAGCCAAAAAGAGTCTTTAATGTGAGCATTTCTCTTCCCTCACTCATAGTTTGGACTTGGAACCAAAGGAAACAAAAAAAGTCAGAGGTAATTTCTTCTCGACAGCATCTAGTTTTACTTTTTAAAGAGTTAACTCATTTAGATTGAACATAGAGTTTGGGGAGTTTGTTTTCTTGCTAAAACCTACCAGAAGAAAACTGGCCAGAAGATGCAATCTAGGAGGTAGCATGTTTTAATTAAAAAGCAGTCAGTTTTATATGGTTACGGAGGGTCAAGTGGGGTCAGTTTTAATGCCCTGTTACATGAGAAGAAAATGTTAAAGCATTATGTAAAGTGCATACTGAATTACTGCTTATGCTAATGCTACCTGACCTTTTTTCTTTGCTGAAAAGATATGATTGACCATGTTATCATGAATTTTGAAGAGAGAAAAAAGTCAGCCAAATGCTGCCAGTGACCCTTGTTCTAAGGTTGTTACAATTAAAACAATATCTCTTTTCTCTCAGCCATCCTTTTTATCACTGTTCATTACTTATTAGCTACTCAGCCATACCAAACACAGGCACATGTTCAGAGCTTCAGGATGTCTCCAAGGCAGGGCAAAAATCCATCTAGCTCAGCGTTGCTACAACTATGGCCAGCACTATGTGCTTAGGGAAATGACACAATACCAGCATAAACATGACTGATACTACTCTTATTGCACTCTGTCAGGCTCCAATAATGCTGAACAAGCTGTTACAAAACCAGAATTAATCTGTTCCCAGTGATCATTAGAGAAATCCTACCTTTTGAGTACTTCCAGACTATGGTAGGAACAGGGTAACCTTCTGCAGAGCAGTTGAGAATTACAGCTTTTCCATAGATCCCATCCTGGTCGGTAGGCTGGACCACAAATCGAGGGGGCACTGTGGGAGGAAGCAAGAGAGCTGTGAAAATTGGTGCAACTTACCAGGTGATTCAAAATGGCAGAACAATCAAGTAAGGAGGCATAACATTTCATAGTGGAAAGCAAAAATCAGAACCAGCTTTTTGATGATCCAGTGATCATAAAGCTGGTTTTATATGGTTATTTATTTTCTGTGCACAGTCTCAATATATTTCTTCCCAGGCACAATAAAAGCACTGCTGTTTACAGGACACAAACATAAGTTAATAAAATCTCTCCATAGGAGAGATTATAAAATTGACCAACAGATAAATCCTACTGTTGTGGTCAGAAAAGAATTACTTTCTAACATAGGCAGGGGTTTGACAGATGTCTAAGAACAACAAAGTTTTTTGTGTTTTTTATAACAGTGAACTAGTAAATTACACAGAATAAATAATCTTTAAAAAAATAACACTTTTAAGAGCAGTAAAATAACTTCAGATTAAAATGAGGGTGTTTGAGCTGTAACTTCCAATAAGACATTTCTTTCCAAGCAGACACAGAAAAGTTCGACACAGTTTTCTGCCATTAAGAGGAAAAGTCTAACTGGAATAGATGTATGTACATCAATGTATGTGTATTATTAGACTTATTCTGAGGCAGCACCATAGTGGAAGGAAACTGCAGTGAGTCTTCCAGACATCAGCAAGTACATAGCTATTTATACATAAATAAAACAAAAGCTACTTATCTCAAGGAAAAGCTCTCATTCATGTTTCTAATACATACACAGGGAAGAAGACAACTTATGACAACACTAGACTGACAGTTTACCATGAAAACCTGCTAATTACTGTTGAAGTATCAATAAAACCTGCAGATTTGATAAAAAATTGAAAGAAAAGCTGACAACTATGAAGAATGTTAAAAAACTCACAAAGGTTATTCATTATTAAAAGTGCTTAATGATTGTATTAAAGGCGGTTAAGGTCACAGATTTTTGTGGATCTCCTGATCTTTGATTAAGGATATGAAGTAAATGCCTGAGAAAAAAAAGTAAATTATTTGCATCCTTTGCTCACATGTTGTTCTTTTTGTCATTTCTTGGAGTGATACAAAGAAAATGTAACAGGGCGACTGAGCCTGCAATAGACTTTTTGCCTCTCAAATCAATACAGCAACAGAATCAGATCCAATGCAGTAAAGGAGAAATTATGACAGTCCTTGCTTTCCTTGCCCCTCTGCAGCATATGTACAGAGAGACACACAAGCAAGCTCACAAATTCACAGCTCCTCATGTCTGTGAGAATAAACTCGATCTGGCAGTGTTTCTATGGACAAGACTGCTAAAAGTTAGAGGCAGACATACTCTGTCCAGGTACAGAGAACACTTCTCACAATGGCTAGAGTCTTCTCCTGTGTGCCTCCATAATTCAGACTACTTGTGAACTTTGTCTTTCCACCTTTATAAATAGGAATGGTATTTAAAAGAAGAAAAGATTCTTCTGGAGAACAAACAATTCCTTTAACTGGATCTTCTGCTCACTGAATCTTATAGCTACAATATAAAGCTATTTTACTGCTTAACTATGCACAAAGAAGTTTCAATGTTGTTTGGAATGCAGTTAGAAGAAACAGAAGGTGCTAACAGCGACAGAGGCAAAAGACACTCTTGTGCTAGGAGATATACACTGCTGTCAAACACTTCAGCTTTCCAAATGACTGCCACAGTGACAAACACATCATATATTTTGCTAATTCATAATAGCTAAGCATCAAACGCAAAATCCCGGGAACATCAACATTTTGTGATCACCACCCTGTCTTAATTATCTACTCTGAGAAGGCATTTTCTTCAGTAACTCTTTTCTTACTGTTCTGTGTTCATTTTATCAGCAGGCACAAAAGGAGACCCAAGTACTTGTTTACCAAAGCAGATGAAAAGTACAATTCCTTGTGCAACTCAGCATAGTGGCATCAGCTTGTTCCACCTCAGTAACTGTAAGTAAATTCACAACTTCTGAAAAATCAATTACAAGCTGCTTATCTACAAGGACGTTAGACCAAACAAACAAACAAAAAAACCCCACCACAAAACAAAACAAAACACCAGCCCCGAACCACAAAAATACATCAGTTGTATCAGTGTTTCAGGTATATGATTACAAAGGATGCAATGGTGAAAATCCTTTTGTTTATATTCTTCCTTTGCTATGGATGACACTGGCAGGAAGCTAATTTTTCAGGAAATTAATTAATATATTAACTGTGTAGGAATATGCAGGAAGTTCTGGAAAAAATAACCAAGATTACCTAGTATGGAATAAAAGCAATCAGCTTTCAAAATACTATTTGCATTAAAGTTATCTGTTAAAATATTTTCCTTTGTCTAGTCTCTTTGGGCATATTTAGAGAAAAATGAATGCCAAGTGTAAAGCTTTTCTAGATTATTTCTATGGAAATGCATCCATCCACACCTTGATGAGCTTATCTAGATGTTTTTAATGCGTTGAGTCTTGACTGTTGGCAAGCTCTGAACAGGGCATTATATTATATTGGTTTCAGTGTATTTTGGGAATACATAGAACAGGGGACTTGAGCATCTCACCTATGAAGAGAGACTGAGAGCCCTGGGGCTATTTAGTCTTGAGAAAGAAGACTGAGAGGGGATTTCATCAATGTGTATAAATATCTGAGGGGTGGGTGTCGACTGGAGGGTGTCAAGCTCTTTTCAGTGGTGCACAGTAATACACCAAGGAACAGCAGGTTCAAGCTTGAACATAGAATGTTTCACCTCAACATGAGGAGAAACTTTTATACAGTGAGATTGACAGAGCACTGAAACAGGCTGCCCAGAGAGGTTGTGGAGTCTCCTTCTCTGGACACTTTCAGAACCCACCTGGATGCATTCCTGTGCGGACTACCCTAAGTGATCCTGCTTTGGCAGGGGGATTGGAACCCAAAATCTCTCGATGTCCCTTCCAATCTCTAATATACTGTGATAAGTTTTTGCTCAGATATTATTGTTATTTTAATTTTTAACTATTACTGTCAATACAGAATGGTTACTGTGGAAATTAACACTCTGAAATAGCTCAGGAATATGACTGAAAAGTTCTACTTTTACTATCACCCTTGTTTCAGCAGCACAGTCCATTGAGCCTGTAAAGGAGGGCATTTAAAATTTCTTTAATAGTGAATTTCTGTGCGGCTTTCTCGTTTAATGTGGACCACAGATCTGTGATGAGAAATGAGCTGTTGAATTGTTTAGTGTAAGGACAATAAGCTGACAGATGCAAGCTACTTAATGGCTGAACTCAAAGGGCCTAAAAAAGGTATTTTTCAGTCAATATTATGACTAGCCTTCATAAAAGGAAAACAAAGGATTAAAGCAATTAGAATGGGATGCTGAAGATAACATGATTATCATAGTATCATTTTAAAGGAAAGGAATTGCTTTTATTATTCTTGTGTGAAATAATCAAGAAAAGATGATAAAACATGAATTGGTACCCTAAGAAGGTAAACCTCACTAGCATCATTGCTGCTCACAATGATGGACTTCACAGGCTACTAAGAAAGACGAGCCTACAAATGCACGCTAACATTGCCTGGTATTACTTTGCTTTATGTAAATCCAATAACCCTTTCCGACAATGCTTTATGCCAGGGACAAACACATATGCTCCTTCCTGGACTCTATGCAAGTGTTTCTGGCTCCCAAGTATAAAGATGAGTATATCACACTGGAGAGAAATTCTGAAAGGCTTCTACCATGAGCTACTCTGGTGGGCTACTGAAGTGAGCTAAGAAACAATCTATGACATTGGCCCAGAATAAAATGTTTCATTTTTTACATGGAATATTTGTACTTTACATTTAGATCATACTGTCAAAATGATAGAAGAAATTTAATCAGCCAAAGCAACCACTGATGTATTAATGAACGAGATCATTAAACACTGCACTTTAGCAAAGATGAACAGTTATTAAATTTGGTCATTGGACCTAAGGGGTCGATTTAGCTGGTTTAGTGAAACCATTTGCTACGCAGTTCAAGAAAAAAGATGTACTTTTGTAAAATGAGAAAATATCTAGTGGATTGTGTTGTTCAGGTTTGTCTGGTGAGAACATTAAATAGGAAGTGAACCATTTAAGAGCAATCTTAAAAGCCACAGTGTAAACGCCAGCAAAGAAAGTAAATAAGTTTTGACACCAGCTGCAACCATGAATGTTCTCACTCTGCTTCTCTATCACAAACTGTTTTGCTTCATCACAACAGCATCACCACCAAACATCAGAAAACAGATGGATTCTCACTTCATTCTTGGAAGACTCAAGGCTCAGAGATTCCTCATTGGATGCCTATCTAATGATATTCTATATTCCTGGCAAGCACAAAATGAAAACACATTTATACTTAATGCACTAGATGCATTAAGAGGGTATTTAAAGACCTTATCTGAATTTTAACTTAGATGTGTTCACTAACAAGAATTTTAAAATCATGATTTATGCACCCACTGCTATCTTTGACCTCTGTTTTCAGGCAGTATCTGAAAAATTCTGAACTCATGATACATTTATGAGCTTTTTCGTTTTGGTTATCAATTAATATCTTCTTCACTGCTTCTTATTTCATAATTACTTCATTCCCATTTTAGGAAACCCTACAGAAATGAATAACACATGATAAAGTGTACATAGATTTTTTAATCACTCTTTAGAAGGCAGCCCTAATGAGTAAAGCTTTAATTAATTCTGCATGATGATACAAGTAGTTGACAGAGATGATATTTTCCCAATTTCTGTGGATGGCTTTTATGACAGGATCCTATTCTTTCCTTTTCTTAATAGCATGCCTAGTAAACCAAGAGCAGAAGAAGAAATAAAATGATCAAAACAATAATGGTTTATAAATTTTTGAGAAACCCTTCCAGCTTGCAAATATTTGATGCATTTCCAGATGAACTGCACACTGGGATGTGGTGAAGCACAAGATTTTGTGAAGGAAAGTTGTATTTTCACTCATCTGCACTGTCCCTAGATCCAGTGAAGATCATAGACTTCTCCCAGTGGCTAATCACTGAGCTTTGCAAAGTTATTCCATAACTAATCAAGTCTGCTTCATTCCGCTTCCATAAGATCTCACTGGAGTACTGCATCCAGCTCTGGAACGCTCAACACAGGAAGGATGTGGAACTTATGGAGTGGGAGGGCCATGAAAATGATCAGTGGGCTGCAACACCTCTGCTATGAGAACAGCCTGAGGGAGCTGGGATTGTTCAGCCTAGAGAACAGAAAGCTCTGGGAAGACCTGATAGCAGCCTCCCAGAACCTGAAGGGGATCTACAAGAAGGCTGGAGAGGGACTTACAAAGGCCTGTAGTGATAGCATGAGGGGCAATGGTTATAAATTAATGAAGATCAGATTTAGTTTAGATGTTATGAAAAACCATCAGGGTGGTGGAATGCTGCAAAAGGTTTTCCCCAGGGAGGTAGTTAAGTTCCCATGCCTGAAGATCTTCAAGGTCAGGCTCGATAAAGCTCTGAGCAGCCTGATCTAGTGGAGGGTGTCCCTGCTGACTGCAGGGGTTTTGGACTGGGTGACCTTTGGAGGTCCCTTCTAATCCAAATCATTTTACAATTCTATGATTCTATGATTTAGAATAGAACCATAGAATCAACCAGGTTGGAGAAGACCTCCAAGCTCATCCAGTCCAACCTATCATGCAGCCCTATCCAATCAACTAGACCATGGCACTAAGTGTCTCACCCAGTCTTTTCTTGAAGATCTCCAAGGATGGCGACTCCACCACCTCTCCGAGCAGCCCATTCCAATGGCAAATCACTCTCTCTGTGAAGAACTTCTGCCTAATATCCAGCCTGAAGCTCCCCTGGCACAACTTCAGACTGTTCCCCCTTGTTCTGTTGCTGGTTGCCTTTGTATCTTGTGCTTGAGTTGAAGACCAGGCTGGATGAGGCTCTGGCCAACCTGATCTAGTGTGGGGTGTCCCTGCCCATGGCAGGGGGGTTGGAACTAGATGATCCTTGTGGTTCCTTCCAACCCTGACTGATACTATGATACTATGGTCTTCCTTGATGGCCAGGCATTTTTAGGATACCACACTGTTGCTTTTATAGAGTACAAAATAATGGGAAAGTGAAGATTTACCATAAGATACTCTCAGATTGTAAGAGATCCATGCTTGGTTTTCTTTTGCCATTTAAAACTCCTGGTAAAATTGCTGTGTAGCTAAGCTATGAAAAATAATATTTATAGGAAGGATATAGGAAATTATTTAACAACCTTAAATAATTAATAACTTAACAAAAATATGAATGCTAAAAATAGCATGTACGTATGATCTGATGTAGAAAATAAATAATTAATCACAACAAAAAATAGAATGCTAGAAAATAGCAGTGCAGAAAATAACTTTAGTTGCAAAGCCAAAGAATTTATGAGACTTCATGGATTCTGCAGAAGTTTGTGTACTCAGTGGTTCAAATGTAGCAGCAAGCAATTTGGCCTGTATTTCTTCATTCCTCTTGGGAATGGACTGGATTTAGATGCTACATTTAAGTCTACTCATGTATGGTAATACAATATGGTCTCTCACTTAGTTTGGAAAGATGATAGCCATGATTCTTAAGTCCACTTTCATAAAGAATATAACAACATAGGCAAGAAAAAAAGAATTTTATGGGGAACAGTCATGTTTGCCATTAACTCCCTCTCCCATTCACTACTTTCACATCAAAAAGAGCAATCTTCACATAAATAAGACATTTCCTGAATGTATCTCCTGACATTTAAGTTTAAAGCATGCTCTGCTGAGAAACCTTCACACAATATGGATTAGCACCAAAAGGAGTTAAAACATTGTTTCTTCTCCCTTTAGTGGGAGGAAAAACAAACAAAAAACCCTCAACCAAACAAAACAACAACAACAAAAACCCCACCACAGTCGATTTAAAAAATCAAAAAGATGATTCAGATATATGGCACCTATGAATTAAAAGATGAGGAAGGATCAGAAAGCTTGGAGAGGAAATGGAGGTCAGGAAAACAAATCTTTACTTAAATATGTATAGGTCAGGTTGAACACAGAGGAATAGTGGCCAGTAGTGATCCTCTGATGGCTGAGACAATTCAATACATGAGAAAGAGGCTGGGGCAGGGGGGTGGCAAGAAATTCAGATCAAACATCATATTACATTTCCCTCTTTCCATCTAAGTGAAAACTATTATCCTATATGCAAACACAAAACTGATTAAGACATTACCATTTAAACTGACAGAGAGGAGGAAGGCTTAAAGGAGGCTGCTGCAGAGCACTAGCAGGGCAGAAAAATAAGTGACAGGAGAAAAAGGGGAAATCTGAAAAGTTGCAGGACTAAGACTCCAGAAGACTTCTCCAGCTGCCCTCTGTGATGCTCTAAGGTTTATAAGGATATCCTTCAGGTAGACACACCCAACAGCTGTTATCCCTATTCCTCATCAGGAGGTGCAATTAGAGCACAGGAGGAAAATGGAGGTGTTGGTGCCTGTGGTTTCGAGATGATCGTGAAAGCAGGCTCCCCAGAACTCCTCTGCTTGACACGAAGGGGAAACTAATCAATACCAGAACAGGCAGCTAGAAGAAGACATGTCCAGGGAAACAGAGGTAAGGTCAGTGAATGGCTTGCCAGAAGAGGAATTACACACTGACAGCAGGAGGCATAAAAACTGCATTCAGGCAAGTCAGGGAAAAGTTGGGAGAAGGCAGGGCTTGTCCCAGTCAGTGGGGCATAGAGCAGAAATCCTTTCATTTGAGCTGTTACAGCCTCCTGGTGCTGAAAAAGGAACAGACAGCATTTGCAGAGAGCAAGTTTTCAGTGGTACAATGTAGATTGTCCTACCATCCCTGTTTTGATGAGATGTCTGTAGGAAGCCATATGGAGCTGCTGCAGTGATTTGTCCTCATTACTTCAAACATTGAGTAGAACTGTAAATCAGGCATGATATCAGCTGTTATTAGATACAGCATTTCTGTGCTGGGCAGCCATAGCCAGTGGGCTAGCTGTTGTCAACTCTCCCTTCTACAGAATAAAGAGAAGGTGAGGAAAAGCTCTTATTATTAAAATGGTGAATAAAGTTCAGAGCCAGCAGAACAGCTTAGGCAGATGGGGAAAATAACAGACATCTGTACTGAGTAATACTTAAATAAGACTGAAAGAAAATTATTTATTTATTTTTAACAAAGTAGTAGTATTTATAACAGCATTTATATCAAAAACTAGTATAAAAGCAATGGACCTATTTGCCACCGAGTTTTGGGGACACAAGCATAAATAAAATGTAAGCATACACACTCAATATTTGGAAATATTTGGAAATCTTAAAAGGAAGAGGCATTTAGAAGATTTTGATTCAAATGTGTTTTTGAAGTGGAATAAAAGACTGGAAAAGATGGCAAATCCCATGAGGGGTTTTAAGATCTATCTTGGTAAATTTACAGAAGAGAATATAGAATGCAGTGATCTGCAATAGGTAGGAATAACAGGTTACTCACAGGATTATTACAGCATGTGCCCTCTTTCTCTGAGGAGTCTAATGGCTTGGTAGCATGAAGGAGATGGTGGAAAGGGAAGATAGTTGTTTTTTTTTTTTTCCCCAAATAAAAATATAAAACACTTTGAAAAGCTTCCAGAAAGAAAGGGAAACAATTTGTTGAAATTTTGCACTGTAAGTCTGAGTATCTATCACAATGCAACACAAGGTATAACAATGCATCAGAAGGTAACTTGGCTAAGGTGTGACTTCAAAGGCTCTTGAAGGTGAGAGATCTCTCTGAAAGGTTTTTTTCAACCTAAAATGTTTCCTTACCCAAACTATATTCACACCTATTTCAAGGCAAGGTGTGGTGAAGTCAGCATGAGCAAATAAATCCTGCTAAATGCATAATAAACACAGATAAGAAAAAGAACATGGTAACAACAGAGTCTCTGCCCCATGAAGTCAGTACCAATGCTTCTATATTTTACTGACATGTTATGAGAGACTAATCTAAACAAAATATGAGGAAAATCAAACTAAAATTATAACAAAGAAGATTTTGATACCATTTCAAAAGCTTGATTGCAATGAATGGGCTTGTTCCTCATAAACATTTCTAGGAAGTCAGTCTTGTGGCTCTCTTATCTACCCTGTGCACTTGAGGGTTTTTGATTAGTTTCAAGACTTTTAGGTATAAAAGCTGTATTAGTTTCTGCAATTCATTGCTCTGTGTTCTCTCTGTTATGAAGAGAGGGATTACCATATTTTCCTGTTTTTTTTATACTTCCCATCAAACAGATGTCATTACAAAATACTGATGAATTCCTCTTAATTGGTGCCCTTCAAACTAATTACATCTACTTACCTCTCACGATTAATTGGCTTTGGTGCTCCACAGCTGCTGCATCATTTCTAGCTATACAGGTATAATTCCCATTGTGCATCAGCGAAAGATTAGAAATCCTTAAGGAGCTGGTGAAGTCGATGTTGTCAATTGTCACCCCAAGACTGGCTGGAATTGGCCTGCCATCCTTCTGCCAGGTGATTGTGATGGGCAAATCCCCAGAGACCACCACACAGGGAATGAAGACCCTCTGCCCAATGGAGAACCGCGGGAACTCAAAAGGCTGAATAAAAGGTGGAACTGAAACAAAAGAGGAAAGAGGAGATGTTGCAATTACAATCTCATTTTTGAAATTAACATAATGGAACAGATGTGCTGTGCTGAATATGTAAAATCAACACCTTTGACAGCCAGAGAACATTGTTTAGTTATAAAATCACATCTTTTGAATATTTTTTTTTTCTTGACTACCCGATGTATAAGCAAAGATCACAAGCAGTGAAATCCCCAGCTTCTGGAGACAGCACACATCAGCGGCAGATTCCTGCAAGACTATTGAGAGGTCTTCAAGAAATCAATCTACCAGCTTGCAACTTTCCAGGTCTTTCAGCAGCGGCACTGCCTGGACAGTCCAGGAAGAGTGCAGCAGCTTTCAAGGTATGGTGCAAGGGATTTGCTTAGGCTCATGGAGTAAAACTGGAAGACGTTTGGAATAGACTAGATTACACTAGACTAGAATAGAATAGACCAGACCAGACCAGGTTGGAAGAGACCTTCAAGATCATCAAGTCCAACCTATCATCCAACACTATCTAATCAACTAAACCATGGCAACAAACACCCCATCCAGTCTCTTTCTAAAAACTTCCAGTGATGGTGACTCCACCACCTCCCTGGGCAGCCCATTCCAGTGGCCAATCACTCTTTCTGTGAAGGACTTCTCCCTAACATCCAGCCTTTGTTCTGGGACATGATGAAAGGGAGTGCAAGTTTCTCTAACTGGTCCTGACACTTCATTCTTAGTGTTTCAAGTCACAATCCTCAGTAGATTTGGTTATAGGTATAAAGTGAAAGGTATATGCAGTACTTGTAGGACAGCAAAATAAATTATAATGGATTTCTAAACAGGACAAGGTATAAATGCTTAAGATGACATTTAATTCCTTGGCAAAACCTTTACCTTTTTTTATCACTTATTCTGTGGCTGAACCAAAAAGACATGGAAGAAATGTTCTTATTTTCTATCATAGGAAAGAAGTCCACTTCTCAGAAAACCCCAACCAGACAAAAACCCACCCCAACCAATTTATTTTCCGATTTTAAAATAAAAACAAAGGAAATGGTGGGTTGGATTCATTAAATAAAACAAGAGTTAATGGACATGCCTCACTTTCTCCGAGTTGTAGCTGAAACATTTATTAACAATTTGGGAAATGAAAACTTAAATACCTACTCAGATAAAGGAATTGAAATATTTTCCCCTTCTCAGGGGAGCACTATAACAGCCAGAACATTGATCTAAGATAGATTTCTCTCAATCACTCCTGGAAAGACTGTAAAACTGACTTTGCAAGCAGTACTCAAATACTCATTTGTCAAAAAAGAAGGTTCCTGGAGGTTATGTACCTTAGATAAAGGAGTGCATTTTCGTATCTTGCATGAGACATTACTTGTACATACTGTGGCACATTTGACCATCTTCAACAGTAAAGACTGAAGGATATCCACAGCAGACTATTTATACTGCTGTATATTAGCCACCTTCATAACAAAATGGAGCTTGTAGCTTTATCTAATTGTATTTTCTTTGTCCTTTCTCCCTTTAGCAACTCTAAGGTGTGTTTTACCCAGAACTGAAGAAGAAAAGAAGAAAAAGTCTTTAAAATGGTTGCAGTGTATGCTAGCCCACTAACCTCCTTAGCAGCATTTTCACTCCTCTGCCACTGTCCTATTTCTGGAACGCAGGGAAAAGTATTTGTGACCATTGCAATGTTAGCTCAATGCATTTCTTTTGATCATTGCATATGTTGGCTGTTCCTCCATCATGAGTATGAAAGTTTAGCACGAAGGAAGTAATATGAACTCCCCAAAGGGTTAATGCATTGTTTAACAATGTGTTCCAATGCTTATGCACATACACATCATGGTGCAAGAGCTTGACACAAATCAGATATTAACTCCATTATTTCCAGCATAGCTGTGATGCCATTTGATGAAGAGAAGTTATGACGGAGAGCAGCTGCCACAGAGAGGTAACAGCAGGCACAGAGTACCACAACACAGCCTTACAGCCTCTTCCTGACTTCGTCCAAGCATGGCTCACTGTCTGGAGTTGTGAGAAGTGCTGCTGCAATCAATTTTTCTCACACGCTCTAATGCTTTATCATGACTGCCATCTCTCACATTGCTAAAACCTGTCCTGTTGCATTTTGAAAGTCTGGTAAATCAGGCATACATCAAAAAGAAATTAGGTATAAATTACTGTGTTTATTTGAACTTTGGGTGCTGGAAACTAACTGCTTTTTCACTTGGGCGCCAACTGTCACAAAGTGAGGAAGAACGCCTGCCTCTTTTAATTATCTTAGCGCAGCTAATGCGTTCACAGGAAATATTTTGGATTCTTTGTACATCAGCAGGGGAAAAAAAAAAGAAGCCACATTTCTCTTAGCACTTATTGACAAGCAGTTATGATAGAAGTGGGAATGAGAAACTTTTAGAATTAGATTTTCCCCTTGATGAGCGCAAAGATCTGCTAAATGCCAAGTGACCCTTTAACTGTGTTGGCTAGCACATTTCTGCCCAAACACTTCTCTTAGTCTCAGACATCATTACTGAAAGATATGCTAAACTTCACAACAAGGTGGCAAATTGCTTCTGTATTTTCTGCTGTGTGTGTAACAAATATGAATGAATCTTTCATGGGCAAAGTGATATCTAAAGTCAGACAACATATTGCTCAAGGATTATTATACGCATCTTCCCTCTCCATCTCCCTGACAAAGAAAGTAGGAAGCAAGATCATTAGGTCACACTGTAGTATTTTTCAGAAAATATTGATTTGCAAGGCTGCATTTACCAACTCTAAAATTTAAGTAGCAGCCTGCAGAGCATTTCAGAAATTGGGTAAAATATTTATAGACAGCACATTTTCCCTCTACTCAGGTTTTTAAGATACAGAGGAAACAAGCATTTATTTCTGCTTCATGAAATACAATGTATATTCAACCTGCCCCAGCTTCATTCCTGATAAGGAGCTTATTTTACAAACCAATGTGCAATTTAACATCAGTCCTTTAAAAAGTGGACAGTCTAGCAACAGCTTTGAAGAATGCTTTTCAGCTAGAGTATTTACCAGTTTGGGCTGTTAAAGGCAGTTCCTGGTTGACCTAACAGAGCAGAAACATTTTCTTCCTACTAGTTTGAAGACGGAAATAATTGACAAAAAAATCATTTATTAAAAAGGCTTAGAATGAAGGATAGCTGAACTCAGACAAATAAATTCTGAAATACAAAAGCTGCCACATTTATCTATGTATGCAGTAAGGAGTTATCATATATTCTTATATCCTTGACAGAAGAAAATATCAAGCTTGATTAACCAGTATGTGGGTTTGGGTTTTTTTGGGGAGTTGTTTGTTTGTTTTGTTTTAAAATGTAAACTAAAGCTATAGCATTGCCAAACAGCAAACAGGGAGGTGGTGGAGTCACCGTCCAGGGAGGTGTTCAAGAGGGGATTGGATGTGGCACTTGGTGCCATGGTCTAGTCATGAGGTCTGTGGTGACATGTTGGACTCGATCTTTGAGGTGTCTTCCAACCTTGGTGATACTGTAAAACCATAACAGGGATGTATACTACTGCAACTTTGAGAGAGGAAAGTTACATTAGGATAAATGTGTTATAAATGTGTTTAAAATACCTGAAGGTGTGTTGAAGTATTTTTCTGCCTGAAAAATGGCTTGTGTTCGACCATATATCAGGGCTTGGTTTTGATTTTTGAGGTAAATTATAGTGGTTTTTTGTTATATGTTGCATGTTTACTGCATATAAACAGGGCAGTATGGGTACATGAAAGGGATGTTTCTTCCTCAGCCCACAGCGGGCAAAGGAGTGAAAATTTCTGCTTCATGCAATGAAGTGCAATGTCTTGGGAATGCTTTATTGATGAGTGCTTGAATTAACTGTCTATTTAAGAAGAGGAGCATGGACCAGCCTCATTAGTGCTAATGCAAAGAGATTTAAATTATGTTTTTGTGACCTAGCAA
Source organism: Dryobates pubescens (assembly GCF_014839835.1). NCBI lineage: Eukaryota > Metazoa > Chordata > Aves > Piciformes > Picidae > Dryobates > Dryobates pubescens. Next base: position 18,816,615 of record NC_071623.1, on the reverse strand, counting down.
GGTCTTCTGTACCTCTGGGAGATTACTATAGAGGAGGGCAAGGAGGGCTTCCATGCTGCTCTTCATTAGCAGAGGAACATCCTTAATTTCTTGCCCTTCATTCCATGGGAGTCATGTTGCAAGAAACTCTGAACTGATTCACAAAACCAGAATATCCTGCAGATAGCCTGTCCCTCACAGTAGCCTTGTGAACATGGTATTCATCTCCTATGGCTCTGCATAGTAAAATGAGTTTTCCTCTGTTTTATTATTATAAACGGTTCTCTAATGGACTTTCTTGCAGCAACACTATTGCAGGTCCTGTGCCCACAATATTTTTGGCAATGAATACACACGTTAGCTAATGAAAGGTAATAACCACCAAGCTACATAGTCTCTTAAGACAGCCATGTGACCTTAGATTTCATGCACTGGGAATGCAAAAGCCAATATTGCTTTGTCTCTGCACAAACCTTAGTGACGTTCTAGTCATTTGTAACTTTTCTCAGCCATGGATTGCTTCTCCTAAACAAACCCATCCCTTGTGGGTGATGGTGTGAGCAATTGCATGCATTGCTGATGAGCTGGATTTTTCTTCTCTTTCGTATGTACTGAGCCTTATCAGTAGAGCATGTTACTCATGAACTATCTGTTAATGGCATTTACTGAGCCAAGCCTCATACACTGCTCCCTCTGTGTGTGCAAACATATCCTGTCTTGAAAGGAGGGAATGCCTGTATATTCTTAGAGCTTAAGTGTATACATTGGAAAAAAAGAAAGATGAACCAAACTAATCCCTGTAATGCCTCTCTGCTGATGCACAGCTTCCCTCTACTTCTAAGTACATTAGTTACCAAAATTAACCCCATATTCAAACACCTTCAAAATCTGACTACAGCAAGCTGTAGCATTTTTTCAGGAACCATCATTGTGCATGGCAGAGCAGCTGCTGTGGTTCATGTATCCCAGGGGACGTTGAAACAAAGACTTCACCCCGGTCCCCTGTATCCTGTCCTGCAGGGCAGCACTGATAGTTCACAGACTCCCTGATGATGTTTTGGGAGCTCCTCCAAAATAGGAGAAGGTGTAAGTTGCTGTGTAGAAATGAAGAGTACTTTTATGTCATCCTACCCGGCCACATTCTTTCAGCCTCCACTGTGATGGGAAAAGTGCATTCCCTTATCATACGAAACAGCCTGCAAATTGAGGACAGTGGGAAGCTCAGTTCTCTGCCTGAGGTTTATTTTTTTTACAAGAAAAAACCTTGATTTGAAGATAAGATAGCAGCTGAAAAAGCATATTAATGCAACAAGCAGTTGCCTTCGCTGTTAAAATGCCACCTGATACAAAACTTTGCTTGTATGCTGTGTATCCACAAACACTTCCCAGCTATTTTCACTATACTTTTGGAACCTGGTCCAAAGCTATTGCCCTTGTTTAACCTCTACATGATCTAAAGTGATCTTTATACTTAGGTAACACTGTGAAAATTTGAAGCCAACTAAATCACTAGAACCAGAAGTTCCCCATTTAAATGACAGGGGACTTTAGCAGAATGATCTCTGGGTCTGAAAATCATTCCTGTGAATAGTTTGACTGTTTTCACACAGCTTTCCCTTTAACCTTTATCCAGGCCTGTACATAAACATACAAGACTGATACAGTCTGTCTTCTGCATGCTATGACACACTGATTTGAAATTAGGCCAGCATGCTTCAGACTCACAGTGTCATCTGCATGCAGAGTCTTGATTTCTATAGTTACTTACTATACGTACTACACACATACTGCTAATAGCCCTAATTTAATGCAGTAAAGTGCTTAAATTTTTAAGAGCACTTTTAACTATCATATAAGAAAGAATTTCAAATACATTGGACAAAATGTATACAGGGAAAAATAAACAGCAAGTATCAGCCTTCTTCCAAAACCACAGTAAATAAAGTCATATTATAAAAGAGAGAATGACAGAATCACAGAATGTTAGGGCTTGGAAGAGAACTTGAAAGATCAGCCATCCAACCCCCCTGCCAGAGCAGGTTCACCTAGATTAGGTCACACAGGAACACATTCAGGGTAGTTTTGAATGTCTCCATAGGAGGAGAATCCACAACATTCCCAGGCGGCCTGTCCCAGTGTTCTGCCAAGATCACAGAGAAAATGTTTTTCCTTATGTTTAGGTGGAACCTCCTGTACTCCAGCTTGCAGCCATTGTGCTTGTCCTATCATTGGACATCACTGAGAAGAGCCTGGCTCCACCCTTCTGACACTTGTGCTTTACTTATCTCTAAACATTAATGAGGTCATCCCTCAGTATCCTGTTCTCCAAGCTAAAGAGACTACACTCCCTCAGCCTTTCCTCAGGAGGGAGATATGCCACCCCCTTAATCATCTTTGTGACTCCGTGCTGCACTCTTTCAAGCAGTTCCCTGTCCTTGAACTGAGGAAGAGGGCTTTTGATAAACCCAGTTAAATAAGTATACACTCAAACTTCTTAGCTGAGGTCTTATTCAAGTATTAAGGCTGATTTAATATTGTTTATATAATTCCCAAATGAGCACATCCATACACCAGCTTAAATTGTGTTTTATAGTTGAACAAAAGCTGTGAGTTCTATTTTAGATTTAGGTGAGAAGATTTTTGTCTGTACATACTAATTCCTCATTGTAAAAACTAGAGTAGCAATGAAGCCACTTTAACATGCATTTTTGGGTGACTGTTTTCTGCAGTGTCAGAGGCAGCCATCAGGAATGTAGCATATTAGAAGTACACTGCCACAAAATCAGACACAACTACAACATCCACATGACACTTGTGAGCTTTTAAGAATGTTAAGTCAGGTATTTTAATGCAAGGGTTACCTTAAGTTGCTACGCATGGAATGGCAAAAAATGTTGTCAAGACTCAACACATTTCATAGAATCATAGAATGGTTGGAAGGGACTTCTGGAAATCATATAGCCCAACCCCTCTGCTAATGCAGGTATGCCTAGATCAGATTTCACAGGACCATGCCCAGGCAGGTTTTGAAAGTCTCCAGAGAAGGAGACTCCAAAATATCTCTGGACAGCCTGTTGCATCCATCACCCTCAGAGGAAAAAGTTTCTCCTTATGTTCAAGTGAAACCTCCTGTTTTCTGATTTCGACCCATTGCTCTTTGTCTTATCACTGGGAATAGCAAAGCTGCATCCTCATGACCTCCACTCTTTAGATATTTGCATGCATTTATAAGATCCCCTCTCAGTCTTCTCCTTTCCAGGCTAAAGAGGCCCAGGTCTCTAAGGCTCTTCTCATAAGAGGTACTGAAGTCCCCTAATCATCCTTGTGCCCCTGTTGGACTCTCTCCACTAGTTCTCTGTCCCTCTTGAACTGAGGAGCCCAGAATGGGACACAATACTCCAGGTGCTACCTCACCAGGCCAGAGCAGATGAGGAGAAGAACCTACTTCAACCTGCTGACCACACTCTTCTTAATGCACCTCAGAACACTGTTGACCTTCTCAGCCATAAGGGCATGTTGTTGGCTCATGATGAACTTCTTGTCTACCATCACTCCCAGCTCCTTCTTAGCAGAGCTGCCATCCAGCAGGTCAACCCCTAACCTGTACTGATGCATAGGATTATTTCTCCTCAGGTGCAGGACTCTTGCCCAGTTGAACTTCACAAAGTTTCCTCCTGCTTAATGCTGCAACCTGTACACGTCTCACTGAATTGCATCCATCTGCCATGTCAGCCCCTCCTCCCGGTTTTATTTCATCAACAAACTTGCTGAGGGTCTACTCTCCCCTTGTCCAGGTCATTGATAAATATGTTGAACAACACTGGAGCCAGTACTGACCCCTGGGGAACACCACTAGCCACAGACCTCCAACTAGACTCTGTGTCATTGATCATAACTCATTCTATTTAATACCATGCTGTTCTACTCTTTTCTTCAGGTACTTCTGTGTGTTAGATGCTAGAGTTCTCACATGGCAGATATCACTACCAAAATGCTTGTTCATTTACGTCACACTGCTGCCACTGCTTACTCCTTGTAACAAGTCCCCATGGTCATTATGTGACTTGAGAATGAATGTTAAGAAGATTTTTGCAGGATCTTTTGCATGACTGAACATTCTTATCGATTCTCACCACATGGTCCTTGCATGACTCCTGCATATAACAACTGCAATCACTTTGAGAGTGAATATGTGAATACTTTTCCTAAGTAAGCTGCAACAAGCTTGGGGGTGTCCAAAAAGACACTGCATAGAAGAAAGTCAGAAATTGTTATAACAAAAGAGGTATCTGAAAGATGTCGAGGCCAGAAGATTTTCCTGACTGATTACTGACAAGGTTCAGTCACCAGGACAGAGAAGTCAAATCATAGATATGAGCATGGAACGGAATTCACACTTGCTATAATCCATGCCACAGACTGAAGCATGAACAAAGTAGTAGATTGCTTAACAATAGTGTGCATCATGGTCCAAAGAACCCTCAAAAGATTTCTTATGATGATTTTTTTTCCCTTTTGTGCCTGCATGATTTTAATTTCTAAACCAGCCCTTCCTGAACTCATCTGCAATGTAAATCCACCACTATTTTATGTATTAGAAAAAGTGAGCTACTTTTGAGGAAAGATGGGAAGACTCTATTCAAATAGTTGCAGCAAGAAGTTATTTAGAAATAGGCCTTTTCTGGTTTGCTTGTTTTCTAAAAAGAGGAAGCCTGGTTCAATCCCTTTTTCATAGTTCACAACAGGTGAGGTGTTATCACTTTGGTATAATGCAAAGAGAAGCCTTCTAAATCAATGAGATATATAAGCTCTACAAGATCAGAAACAGTTCTTTTGAACACCACACTTTATATTTTAATGATGCTGCACCCTTCCCTCTCAGGGGCTTCTTTTTCAATTAATTTCTTTTGGAGAAGTGTGAATAGCAGCAGGCTGTTTGCATGAGAAGTGTGTCCCATGAGACTGATGAAAAGAAAATCATCACTACTGATGGCTTTTAATGTAGCAGAGAAAACTATTACTATAAACTACATAATAAAAAAAAAATAGAGATAATGATTCACTCATGTTTTTAAAATGCTTTGAGATCTGCTAAAATGCTGCAGGAGAGATACTGCTATTATTTCACCATATTGCCACTCAAAGGGCTGTTTTTCAACAGAAACACGAAACTTGCAGATGGGGTGGGTAATATATCCTCTTTCTTTGTTTGCCAACACTTCTCATTATAAGAGTATTTTCATTTGCTTGCAGTTTGACTTTTGCTTGGATAGTATTTTTCCAGGTCAGGTGTCTGCCTCAGGCTGAGTCATTTCAGCTGGAAAATTTCATCTACAACTGACCATTTCCGAGAATAAGGCAAGAGGGTGGAAGAGGAAAGCTGTAATACATATCGATCCCACCATAAAAGCACACACCCTAAAAAACCCCAAAACAAACCAAACAAAAAACTCCAACAAAATCCACACCACACCATTGCAAGAGTCTGAGAAGTCAGTCAGCAACATGGATTTCAAGTTTGGCAGGTGATGGCACTAGCACTAGATATTCTACATGTCCCTATGAAAAGTCAATACATCTGCGCCCAAATTTTGCATTTAGACCAAACCCAAGTAAATAAAGAGACAAATCCCCCACACTTATCACATGCTGAGAAGATGTTTTTCAGTGACAGCTAAGAGCTCCCAGGGTTTGAGCAGCCCTGAATACATTCTAGTACAACCTTCAATAACCAACTGAGTTCCAGCCATATGGAGTGGGTGCAATCTAGTGACATGTCAGAAATCAAAGCAGATTTGTCTCTACTTGTACAACTGTCCATGCTGGGTCCATGAAGCATGAAAAAGATACTGCAGTGCAGAGAGAAAGAAAAGAGATGTGGGGAGTGAGGGACCAGAGTGGGAAACTGGCCTGCATTGCTAGGCATGCAGATAGAAGCAGAAAGCAAAGGAGCAAAAGCTCAAAGTGGTGTCCAGGATAACAAAATGGAATTACAGAATTGGATTTATGAGCAGTGGGGGGGAAGTCAGAAGCTGTGAGCAGGTGGAATTGCAGAGGTGATGGGCCTTGGCAAAGTGAAGTTGAGAAGCTGGGGTAGAGATGTGAAAGTGGGACAAGGAAGCAGTGGAGTGATATGCAGCACTGTCAACAAGCAAAGATCTATGTGAAAGGGAGACAGACTGAAATGCATTGAAGACACAGAACCTGAAGACCTGCAGAAAGACAACACTGTAACTGAAGGCTGGAAGGAAGGTTGGGAGCTCTGAAGGGCAGCACTAGTTCTGAGTCATGAGAACAAGGCACCAAGGAAAGCAGAACTGAGAAGGGAAACATGTGGAGGACAGACTGGTTTTGGAAGCCAGAGCAGAAGGGACAGAAGTTGGGCAAAGATGAGATGCAGAAGACTGAGGAAGAGAGGACATGCTTAGGAGGAATGAACAGAAACCCCCACATCTACAGAACATTATTTTCTTCAGGATGTCTGATTTCCTGCCATTGGTAGGTGTGTACGAACCCCACTGGTAAACCACTACAGATAGACCAACTTATGCAGTATCCTTAGCAGGGCTAATCTTGACAATTACATCTGAGGATGTCAGCACCTACTGTTTCCACTTTGAAGGAGTAGAAGAAAGGGGGTTCAGTTCACTACCAAAAATCTAAAAAGAAAATTGCATTTAACACAAGCCAAAGCAAAACATATTGCAAAGGCAAGTGGACAACAGGTATAAACCAAAACAAATTATGTATGTAAGTACAGTGGTCGTCTCACCACCACGAGGTATGAATTGCAGGGTGGGTAGTTTTCATGGCTTTTTGTCAGAACTCAGAATTGCTCAATTCATTTGTCTGAATATACACTTAAAAAAACCCAAAAAAACATAATGCCAAGATGGCATGATATCCAAAAAGCTCCATTAAGATTCAGGCATGGTTCCAACAGTGCTGTTTGCCAAGCAGAAACCTGCCTATTTTCCTGCCAGCTTATCCACTCAGCTCCCAACAGTCAGTTTACTGAACTGCTAGCTTCCAAGAACCAGATTTTGGGACAGAAACAAAAAGGATGGTGGGGATGGCCTGCCACATCTCTGTGGGACAGAATTATTTGGAGTCTGTAGACCTCTGGGGTAGGTGGCTATGTAGACAAGGGCCTCAGTTATTCCTAAAAACTGGGAGAACTGCTTTCATGTGGTATCTAAGTCATTATTCTGATCAGCAATGCAAAAAAAGTAGCCAGCCTAAGGTCAAATAGTACGTAAGTGCCCAGCTTCCAAGCTTTTGGCTTGCTGACTTTTGAGAGGCTGAACAGAAAGATTCTCTAAGCTCTGTTCCTGGGTTCTACGGCAGACAGGATCTCACTCTGAAGTTATTGTCAAGAAACTTTCTGTTACCTTATCCAAGATCTTACAGCAATTTCTGAGAAATGTCCTCAAGATTTTGTTTTCATTTAGATGTTTGTAAATCTCAAAATACTCTACAGAGTAGATAGCTCTCTCGTAACTGGTTACATGCTCATGATGTTGAGTGTCTTTATTTGGATATTGCTTTTCGCAAATTCTCATTCAAGACAGAACAAGGATGCTCCATGTAGTGGAGGGTGTGGAAAGCGGGTAGTAAATGCAGCAGAGGACTGCAGACAAGAGAGGTCATTTGCATGCGTATGAAGATCAGTGCTGCTCTGTAGAGCCAGATTCTGCATTCACTTTTGCCACAGATGTCTCAGATAATAATAATTAAATTGCAGAAATTCATCTTTCCCAGGGTGCTCAGAAGCAATTCCATTTCAATGGGAGCAGAGCTTTGAACTTATAAACGCTAAGTAACAGAGGTCAACTGGAAAAATCAAGCTGTAGGCTTCTGAAATTGAAAATATAAAAATTTGTGGATACTTTCAAGTTCAGTCTGTGCCTCGGTCGCCATTCGTCAAAGTGCTCTTCATAACCCAGGTGGGTTTTGAAGATGAGCACATTGTTTCTGAAGCACTTCAATACCACAGAGATTATCATCTCAGAAAAGCTCACAAGGAAATTGTTAATTATGTCCTCAGAACAGAACACAGAGGAAACAAAATACCAAGGAAAAGCTCATTAAGTATCATCTTTTCTGAATCACCTTTCAGATAACTGGTTTAAGGTCACCCAGGAAGCTTGGAGTAGAAATGAGAACGAGCCAAAGGACCCATGATACTGAAGATGAGCAATAACTTTCCCTCTGCTTCTCTGAAGAATATATAAGTATATGGATGGTATGAAAAGCTAAACTGTAAATAAGGATACTTGGACACTGATATTAACTCCCCTTAAAATATCATATTTAGGAATACTTTTAACCTCCAGCAGGCATGACAGGCCACATTTTGTATTTCTTAAAATCAAATATAAGTCCCTGAAAAGCATTGGAGTTTATAAAATGGAAAGACAAGACAGACATTAATAATATTTTTGAAGCAATAGACCACTTTTGACTCTCCACTAATATGTTAGATATAGTCATCATGTAGTTATGGAAGAAAACAATACATAGCCATCAGAAAAATTACTGTGGCAATGTTGACCTCCAGCTACAATAGCAAAATGGCAAGAATTGTTGAGGTCTGACATACAAAGTTCACCTTTGACATTTTGGGATTAGTACATCAGGAAAGGCTATTAACCCTTTTTTTAAATAATAGTGACTTGTCAAGGCTGGAGCATGATAAAGTACCTAGAGCACTTTGCAGCCAACTTTGACAGCACTGGATGAAAAGATAGGAGTCACGCTGACACATTTGCTCTTCATGCATCATGGATCACTCTTCACACTGCAACTTGCACCATTCTGATACATCTGCCTTACAGAGTATATGTGGGATGAGGTTGTATCACAGGTGCATTGCAGCTCAACCCACTTGCACTCTTCAGATGTGCCACGTTTATGCAAGTTACTCAGAGTATAGTCAGTCACTGTTTGAGATTTCTGACCAGCCAATGGCCCCTACAGGCAAATACCCAGAAGTACAGCAGAGTATCTTCAAGTAAGTCAAATCATTGGCAAAAGCTATGATTCAACCAAAATTGATAGAGCTGGCAGTCTGCTTTCTGGGGAGGAACTGTCAAGCTTGAAATTGTAACCAAGTGGAAGAAAACCAATATTGCACCTGGGGTACCAGTTAGTGTTGTTGATGACTAGTAATGTTTTGATCTAAGCTGTAAGGATAGATTGCTGGATTGTAGTGTTTGTGGTTTGTTGTTAGACAAAAAAAAAAAAACAAAACCAAAAACTACATTAATTTTGATAGCCATTTGAAGAATGATATCATTAAGAGGTGCCATTCTCCACCAGATTTACTATGGTGAACTGTTGGTGCAGCAGAAACACGATTACTATTTTGACATTCAGTTCCTAAACTGTATCAAGAGATCTGCAATATTGCAATGTCAAGCAAGGTACCACATACAAGAAGAGAAATGGTGACTTTGGCTTTTTGTGCTGCAGCATGTGACCAATGGCCCCTGATGATCTCAGGTTTATGAGATGTCATGCCTTTCAGAGTCCACATTGCTAGTGGCTTAAAGCTTATCCCTTAACCTCTTGAAATAATTAGCAATTACATCATGCCAGACTGGAAACAAGAAAGAGCTAAAGGACAGAAGAGAAAGAATGCCTGTAACAAAGTCATTTTACCTTACTATTCTCTGTATTTTAACTCAGAATGAATACAGGAATCAACCTCTCCTCCCCAATCCTCTCCTCTCCCTCTCAAATAAGCCCAGGGAAAGTTTCTAAGAACTTCAGGAACAGTGAAATTGTACCTCAACGATTCCTACAGATTATCATGAAGTGCATTATTTAAAAGCACCATTGCTCAAAACTAGGTGCTACTGCAATCAGTTTTCCTGCCTTTTGTGTCTTTGTGAATAGGCCTGAACATTGCTGATATCCAAATATCCAAATGAGAAAACATTCCTATTCTTACATATTGCTGAAGCCTTTCAGGGCCATCTGAACATTCATGTTTCGGAGTATTTGAACAGATTTAAAGTATTCTATAAGAATTTTAATCCAGGTTTATATACAGTGCTACCTTTGTAAACATCAAGAACACTCAAGAAAGCACACTTAGGAAGAAATCAAGGTTAATGCTTTTAGTTCCTCTCTCTGTTGGTGGAAACACACACACTAAAATTCTCCTTGTTTTTTTTAAAGGCTGATAAGTAAGTGGTTGATGAAAATGTAAACTTTTGTCATCTAGCAGAGGAAGTCACCAGCAAAACTTAGGATACAAACCATTTATCTACTGACCTAGTTGTTGCAGTTAAAACTGCTCACAGAAAGGAGTTTCGGTGCAAGGTTTCTATTTAGAGAAGAATACTTTGCCAGATGAACAAAGAAGGGTAAAAGTCAAGAGAGAAAAAGACACGATGACTGATTAGAGTCTATGTCATCATTAAAAATAAACACAAATCCGGATTAACCTTCTTAAGTGCTCATTATCTAACTGCCGTGACAATCCTACGTGTGTAATTTTGTGTTTCTATAAAGAGCACAGTCATTAGCTTGGCTCTAGTTTTCCGAGTTAATCTCACCTTTTACTGTCACATGCACACTCTGGCTGGTGGACAGCTGGGGTTGAACAAGGACATTGCATGTATATTCCCCCTCATCTACTTCTTTCTGCACATCTGAAAGCTTCAGCGTCCCGTTGTTCTCAAACGCCACTTGGCGATGGTTAAACGGTAGAAGATTGGAGTTCTTGTACCACTTGATGGAGTAATACGGGTAGCCAATCACACGACAGTGGATGTAGGTGTCCCGCCCAGCTATTGCTGTGATGTTCTTCATTGGTCGAATGCTTGCTGGCCCTGGAAAAGGTAAAAAGAAACTCTTGAAAACAAATTAAAGGCATGTTTGCTTGGGGAAACATGCATATCATTTTTCTGAATATACCAATGTTAAAGACATTTAGAGCTGTGGCTTGTACAACAACACTTAGCATTTAACAGGTATTTTTCCTTTTAAGAGCTACTCAAGCAGTTTTCCTAATCTTTATATGCTCTAGTTTTCCCTTACCCTGCAGCACACATACTAATTATATGGGGATATATGTTTACATTATCCAACACTTGCCTGATAAAATCTTCGCCGCATTAAAAATTAAAAGGTTGAGGATGATTTAATTAACATGAAATACTAAAACTGATACAAGGCTAGAATCCTGTGACATGAGAATACTGACAACATTAGCTTTTTTAATTTTGACATATATAAAGTATAATACTATGAGGATGGGTATTATGTCATGTAGAGCTAGAAATGCAAGCTTAAGTAGTGTATATATGAATAATCATAATGAATGTTGAACTAGTAAAGGAAAAGAAAGGAAAAAAGACCCCATGCACAGCAGAACTAAAGTAACTATAAAGCAACTAAAGAAACTATAAAGCAATAGAGATCAATATAGGAAAAATAGAGTTAGAACACAAGCCAAAGGGTTCTTCCAACATTTAACCATACCATACACTTTCTAGATGGGGCTGACAAAGCAGAGTGGGAAAAGAGAATGGGCAATAAAAGGAGAGGAAAAACAGTAAGTTGTTTTTTGCATTCCAAGACTTATTTCATCACATGCAACAATCATCTTCTTCACTACAATGAGTTATGTGTGTTTTTTTGAGGAGCTGATTTGACAAGCACCTCTTACGTTTATTCGAGCCTGGTACAGGACGACTCCAGCAGAGTTGTTGGCAGTACAGCGATAAACTCCACCATCTCGGACCTGAGTGTTAGAGATATTCAGGTAACTGACCACGTTGCCTTCAGAGGTGATAATCTGACTGATACGATGACTGCTGTCCTTCACAATGGGATCTTCATCCAGTGTCCAAGTGACCGTAGGCAAAGGAGTCCCCTTCACATTGCACATAAGGGAGACTGGCTCTCCTGGACTCACCACTTTCTCACTGAAGGCGGAAATGATTTTGGGAGTTCCATCTGCCAAGGGAAAGAAAAACACAACGATAGTAGTTATGTGGTGTAAAGCTTGTTCCTGTATCCCAGAGCTTATCACAAATCAAGATCTTGTTTTAGAAGGGATGCAAGAAATTGTGTTCCAGGATAACACTAACTATAGAGACAGGGAAGCAAATTTTGATAGTAGTGTACTTAAATGATCATTTTGTAAGTAGAGAGCAGGATTAAATAACCACCTATCCAGAGGGTTCAGTGGGGAAACATTTAGGAGCGATGACATTCTGCTATCAGTTGGGAAATTGTCTCTGAGATCATGCAATGCATGTTAGTCCTCCTTTCAAAATCATATTTTCAAAGCAGTACCTAGAAGGAAT